>NW_023994811.1:152500-221302 GCF_015586225.1 Lucilia sericata
ATATATGAATTTCTACCATACTATAGTATAGTACTTATATGAGTATTATTATCTACATCCCGGATATATTTCTACATATCTTGTATGGTTGTATGCAAAACAAAACACACACACACAAAAAAAGCTAAAAAGTGGTTGACAAACATTATTAAAATAATATTATTTTAAAAATATATATATATATTTTTTTTATAAGAACAAAAGAGTTGTTTAATATAAAGGTTATGTAGACAGACATTCATAAAAACATTATTGTTTTCGCCACAATAAATTGTGGTTGCAACCACAAAGTATTCAAAGGAAATTTGAAGTCTTCTAATAGAATTACATATAATATATGATGATAGTTTATGAAAATTAAATTTAACTATGTGTGAAATAATGAAAAATTATAAACAAAATTATTATTTATATTACCCAGCATTGTGTGGGGTTTTATGACGTACGAAAGGTACCAATAAGAAGATATATTTGAAATACGATAACCCTTAGCAAATCCAGCAAAATTTGGAATTGATTTGTTCTTATACAGCAACTTACCTTTCAATGAATACTACATACCGCCGGCATTACTTTTAAATGTTCATATAATGTGGTAGATAGATAGATAGATAGATAGATAGATAGATAGATAGATAGATAGATAGATAGATAGATAGAGATAGATAGATAGATAGATAGATAGATAGATAGATAGATAGATAGATAGATAGATAGATAGATAGATAGATTAGATAGATAGATAGATAGATAGATAGAATAGATAGATAGATAGATAGATAGATAGATAGATAGATAGATAGATAGATAGATAGATAGATAGATAGATAGATAGATAGTAGATAGATAGATAGATAGATAGATAGATAGATAGATAGATAGATAGATAGTAGATAGATGATAGATAGATAGCTAGATAGATAGATAGATAGATAGATAGATAGATAGATAGATAGATAGATAGATTAGATAGATAGATAGATAGATAGATAGATAGATAGATAGATAGATAGATAGATAGATAGATAGATAGATAGATAGATAGATAGATAGATAGATAGATAGATAGATAGATAGATAGATAGATAGATAGATAGATAGATAGATAGATAGATAGATAGATAGATAGATAGATAGATAGATAGATAGATAGATAGATAGATAGATAGATAGATAGTAGATAGATAGATAGATAGATAGATAGATAGATAGATAGATAGATAGATAGATAGATAGATAGATAGATAGATAGATAGATAGAAGATAGATAGATAGATAATAGATAGATAGATAGATAGATAGATAGATAGATAGATAGATAGATAGATAGATAGATAGATAGATAGATAGATAGATAGATAGATAGATAGATAGATAGATAGATAGATAGATAGATAGATAGATAGATAGATAGATAGATAGATAGATGATAGATAGATAGATAGATAGATAGATAGATAGATAGATAGATAGATAGATAGATAGATAGATAGATAGATAGATAGATAGATAGATAGATAGATAGATAGATAGATAGATAGATAGATAGATAGATAGATAGATAGATAGATAGATAGATAGATAGATAGATAGATAGATAGATAGATAGATAGATAGATAGATAGATAGATAGATAGATAGATAGATAGATAGATAGATAGATAGATAGATAGATAGATAGATAGATGAAGATAGATAGATAGATAGATAAGATAGATAGATAGATAGATAGATAGATAGATAAGATAGATAGATAATAGATAGATAGATAGATAGATAGATAGATAGATAGATAGATAGATAGATAGATCGATAGATAGATAGAAGATAGATAGATAGATAGATCGATAGATAGATAGATAGATAGATAGAAGATAGATAGATAGATAGATAGATAGAATAGATAGATAGATAGATAGATAGATAGATAGATAGATAGATAGATAGATAGATAGATAGATAGATAGATAGATAGAAGATAGATAGATAGATAGATAGATAGATAGATAGATAGATAGATAGATAGATAGATAGATAGATAGATAGATAGATAGATAGATAGATAGATAGATAGATAGATAGATAGATAGATAGATAGATAGATAGATAGATAGATAGATAGATAGATAGATAGATAGATAGATAGATAGATAGATAGATGATAGATAGATAGATAGATAGATAGATAGATAGATAGATAGATAGATAGATAGATAGATAGATAGATAGATAGATAGATAGATAGATAGATATATATAGATAGATAGATAGATAGATAGATAGATAGATAGATAGATAGATAGATAGATAGATAGATAGATAGATAGATAGATAGATAGATAGATAGATAGATAGATAGATAGATAGATAGATAGATAGATAGATAGATAGATAGATAGATAGATAGATAGATAGATAGATAGATAGATAGATAGATAGATAGATAGATAGATAGATAGATAGATAGATAGATAGATAGATAGATAGATAGATAGATAGATAGATAGATAGATAGATAGATAGATAGATAGATAGATAGATAGATAGATAGATAGATAGATAGATAGATAGATAGATAGATCGATCGATAGATAGATAGATAGATAGATAGATAGATAGATAGATAGATAGATAGATAGATAGATAGATAGATAGATAGATAGATAGATAGATAGATAGATAGATAGATAGATATATAGTTAGTTAGCTACGCATTTGGTAAAATTGCCCTTGCATCAGATAAATCCCTCCCAAATTGCACCATTTTGCCAAAATTTTTATAAGAAATCAATGTAAACAGTTGTAATAATAAGGTTGTAAAAGCACAAGATCATCATTATAAATAATATTTTTTTATAAACATCATAATAAACTACTTTTACCACATACCATACAAGTATTTTCTTACAAAGATTCATAAATACAAAGACATACTACTTAAGATGGAAGGAAAAATAACAGCAAACTGACAAGACATCAAGTTAAAATACATGTTATATTTGAGTAATTTTTACGGTACAAACTTATTAGGAGGGCTCCTGTATTATCCTGTATTAATCTTGATATTATTTAATAAGAACCAAGAAAGATATAATTCAAATCTCGAGTAAATGTTTAACAAACAATTACCTGGAATGAAAAAGTTATTTTAATCTTTTCACAATGAGCCCTACTAATGAACATTTATATCTTAATAAAAACCTTGCAGTTGTATTAAATCCCGATACCAATTATAATTTTACTAAAATTATAGTTTTTAACACACTAGTTACCTTTTAACTTACTAGTATACTTTGAAGTAGTGTGTAGTTTTATACACCACAATAGTTTTGACAATAGTCTAGTCAATAACTAGCCCATAGACTAGTTCATAAACAACTACATAGTCTTGTCTGCAGACTCATCAGTATGTCATCCAAAAGATCCATCAATATATCAGCCAAAGAACTAGTCTATAGACCAATCAATAAACTAGTCAAAATTCCAGTCAGTAGATTAATAAGCCGAAAAGTAATTTTGTTCTTTTAATTCTAAAAAAGTATTATATCTCACTAAAATAGTCCCATAGTACTTAGTTATGGTTAAACTAACTATTAGGCGAACTTTAGTGGCAAGTATGTATAAGAGTCCTATAAGTGAGTTTTAGGATGACTAATAATGGTTCCAAGAATTGTTGGATTTTTACATGTGTCTGTAAGTAGTCCTTACATGATGTGTCATATAAATTCAATATTATATTATTGTTATTATTTATTTTACGATGTTGTTATTGTTGTCATCTTCAACATCAATATAGTTTGGAAAACTCCTTACCCTTAATATATGCTAGCATCTACAAATACATACATACATATATATAGCATAATATAGTAACTATGAAATCTTTTCACATGTTGTTTTATTATTATCGTCGTTGAAGTTGCTGTTGTTGTTGTTCTCTTTATTAAACGGTTGTTGGTGGCAACTATATAATATTTGTTCCCCCATTTAACTATTTTTTCGTTCATTCGTTTGAATTTTAGTTTATTATTATTTATTTTATATATTTTTTCTCCACACAATACTTTTTCTTTTGTATTTGTGTGTGTATTTTTGTATTTATTTATATAATTTGCAATTTCCCATTGTGCGGAAATAACAAAAGGATACCAATTCATTGTGTGATATAATTGAGTTCTAATAATGTTTTAGTTGGAATATAAAAAAAAGTGAGAAGGTGAATGGCAAAAAAAAAATAAATAATAATGAATAAAAACAACATTATGACAACACCACTAGAAAACTATATACAAGAATATAACATTACATTACATTGCGTATTATTAATATTATTATTTTTTTTTTTCATTTTGTTCATAGAAACTAGAACAATAAATGATATTGAATTTACAGGTAGCAAAAACATATTGATTATCTCATCTCTTTTTAACTGGTAAATGGTTGCTAAAGTGACCGATTATCAGCTAGAGTCTGTACACGTAGAAAAAATATATAAATGGACATGATAACAGTTGTAATTATAATTTCAATAAAAATTTTTAAAACATACTTATATACATGCCAAATTTTCCTTTAAAACTCGATATTTTTGTTGGAAAACCTAAAAGTGCTCTTTATACTTAATGCCAACAGAAATTTTCCTCTTCATGTATGTTGCTGTAAAAATAACATTATTCTTTCTTATTTACGCTATTTTTCAACCCACTTATTTAAAAAAATACTATAAACTATAAGTAATTTTTTGTTTTCTTTATTAAAAAAAAAAAGTTATTTTCAACAATATTTTTCCTACTTAACATGGATTATTGAGAAACTTTCAATGCGATAATTAACCATATTATATACTTATAAGTATTATTTTGTTTAAAAAAATAGGAAAAATAAACAGAAGAAATCTTAAGAAAATCTATAAACAAATTACTTTTTTCATGCACTCTACTAATAACTAAAAGATGTTTTAATTTAGAGATTATTTTGGAATCCAGGGATTCTGCTTAGTAAGTTTCTAAATCTAGAAACTGATACTTGGCTGGTTCTTTGAGGAAGTTGCAACTGTTTCTAGTTATAATATACTATTTTATGAAGAGGTTTTGTTATATTAATATAACTTTATTGAAAGTAAGAATGGTCGCTTTTGCCGGCTTAAACTTTCTTATTTTATTTTAAACTTCGAGAAAACTAAAAGACAGATGGACGAGTAAGCGTAATGAAGTTTCTTTATAAGCTAATAAGTAACTACTCGAACATGAAGCAAATTATGTATTCTTAATTGAAATAAGAGTAAAATCAAAACAGTATTTTCATTTGATTTTTTTAAAGGAAAGGTATAAAATATTTAAAAGATTTGTGTTAAGAACAAATATTTTTGTTTTTTTATTAGGGTTTTTGTTTCAATCGATTAATTCTGCAACTAATTCTCAAATCGAATGCGAATATTGTTAGTCTGGTCTATAGACTAGGCTATAGTCTTCTATATAAACTATAGTCTGTAGTGTAGACTATGTCTAGTCTATAGTTTAATCTATAGTCTAATTTATAGTCTAGTCTATAGTCTAGTCTAGTCTAGTCTAGTCTATAGTCTAGTCTATAGTCTAGTCTATAGTCTAGTCTATAGTATAGTCTAGTCTATAGTCTAGTCATAGTCTAGTCTATAGTCTAGTCTATAGTCTAGTCTATAGTCTAGTCTATAGTCTAGTCTATAGTCTAGTCTATAGTCTAGTCTATAGTCTAGTCTATAGTCTAGTCTATAGTCCTAGTCTATAGTCTAGTCTATAGTCTAGTCTATAGTCTAGTCTATAGTCTAGTCTATAGTCTAGTCTATAGTCTAGTCTATAGTCTAGTCTATAGTCTAGTCTATAGTCTAGTCTATAGTTGTCTATGTCTAGTCTATAGTCTAGTCTATAGTCTAGTCTATAGTCTAGTCTATAGTCTAGTCTATAGTCTAGTCTATAGTCTAGTCTATAGTCTAGTCTATAGTCTAGTCTATAGTCTAGTCTATAGTCTAGTCTATAGTCTAGTCTATTAGTCTAGTCTATAGTCTAGTCTATAGTCTAGTCTATTGTCTAGTCTATAGTCTAGTCTTAGTCTAGTCTATAGTCTAGTCTGTAGTCTAGTCTATAGTCTAGTCTATGGTCTAGTCTATAGTCTAGTCTATAGTCTAGTCTATAGTCTAGTCTATAGTCTAGTCTATAGTCTAGTCTATAGTCTAGTCTATAGTCTAGTCTATAGTCTAGTCTATAGTCTAGTCTATAGTCTAGTCTATTGTCTACTCTATAGTCTAGTCTTTAGTCTAGTCTATAGTCTAGTCTATAGTCTAGTCTATAGTCTAGTCTATAGTCCAGTCTATGGTCTAGTCTATAGTCTAGTCTATAGTCTAGTCTATAGTCTAGTCTATAGTCTAGTCTATAGTCTAGTCTATAGTCTAGTCTATAGTCTAGTCTATAGTCTAGTCTATAGTCTAGTCTATAGTCTAGTCTATAGTCTAGTCTATAGTCTAGTCTATAGTCTAGTCTATAGTCTAGTCTATAGTCTAGTCTATAGTTTAGTCTATAGTCTAGTCTATAGTCTAGTCTATAGTCTAGTCTATAGTCTAGTCTATAGTCTAGTCTATAGTCTAGTCTATAGTCTAGTCTATTGTCTAGTCTATAGTCTAGTCTTTAGTCTAGTCTATAGTCTAGTCTATAGTCTAGTCTATAGTCTAGTCTATAGTCTAGTCTATAGTCTAGTCTATGGTCTAGTCTATAGTCTAGTCTATAGTCTAGTCTATAGTCTAGTCTATAGTCTAGTCTATAGTCTAGTCTATAGTCTAGTCTATAGTCTAGTCTATAGTCTAGTCTATAGTCTAGTCTATAGTCTAGTCTATAGTCTAGTCTATAGTCTAGTCTATAGTCTAGTCTATAGTCTAGTCTATAGTCTAGTCTATAGTCTAGTCTATAGTCTAGTCTATAGTCTAGTCTATAGTCTAGTCTATAGTCTAGTCTATAGTCTAGTCTATAGTCTAGTCTATAGTCTAGTCTATAGTCTAGTCTATAGTCTAGTCTATAGTCTAGTCTATAGTCTAGTCTATAGTCCAGTCTATAGTCTAGTCTATAGTCTAGTCTATAGTCTAGTCTATAGCCTAGTCTATAGTCTAGTATTTAATCCAGTCTTTAGTCTAGTCTATAGTCTATTCTATAGTGTAGTCTTGTCCATGATCGTGTATATATTCTAGTCATTAGTATAATCTACAGTCTAATATGTAGTCTTGTCTATTATCTAGTCTATAGTCTATTCTATAGTCTAGTCTATAGTCTAGTTTATAGTCTAGTTTATAGTCTAGTTTATAGTCTAGTTTATAGTCTAGTCTATAGTCTAGTCTATAGTCTAGTCTATAGTCTAGTCTATAGTCTAGTCTATAGTCTAGTCTATAGTCTAGTCTATAGTCTAGTCTATAGTCTAGTCTATAGTCTAGTCTATAGTCTAGTCTATAGTCTAGTCTATAGTCTAGTCTATAGTCTAGTCTATAGTCTAGTCTATAGTCTAGTCTATAGTCTAGTCTATAGTCTAGTCTATAGTCTAGTCTATAGTCTAGTCTATAGTCTAGTCTAGTCTATTGTCTAGTCTATAGTCTAGTCTTTAGTCTAGTCTATAGTCTAGTCTATAGTCTAGTCTATAGTCTAGTCTATTGTCTAGTCTATAGTCTAGTCTTTAGTCTAGTCTATAGTCTAGTCTATAGTCTAGTCTATGGTCTAGTCTATAGTCTAGTCTATAGTCTAGTCTATAGTCTAGTCTATAGTCTAGTCTACAGTCTAGTCTATAGTCTAGTCTATAGTCTAGTCTATAGTCTAGTCTATAGTCTAGTCTATAGTCTAGTCTATAGTCTAGTCTATAGTCTAGTCTATAGTCTAGTCTATAGTCTAGTCTATAGTCTAGTCTATAGTCCAGTCTATAGTCTAGTCTATAGTCTAGTCTATAGTCTAGTCTATAGCCTAGTCTATAGTCTAGTATTTAATCCAGTCTTTAGTCTAGTCTATAGTCTATTCTATAGTGTAGTCTTGTCCATGATCGTGTATATATTCTAGTCATTAGTATAATCTACAGTCTAATATGTAGTCTTGTCTATTATCTAGTCTATAGTCTATTCTATAGTCTAGTCTATAGTCTAGTTTATAGTCTAGTTTATAGTCTAGTTTATAGTCTAGTTTATAGTCTAGTTTATAGTCTATAGTCTAGTCTATAGTCTTGTATTTAATCCAGTCTTTAGTCTAGTCTATATCCTGGTCTATAGTTTAGTCTATTGTCTAGTCTATAGCCTAGTCTATACTCTAGTCTATAGTCTAGTCTATAGACTAGTCTTGTCCATGATCGTGTATATATTCTAGTCTATAGTATAATCTACAGTCTAATATGTTCTCTTGTCTATTATCTAGTGTATAGTCTATTCTATAGTCTAGTTTACAGTCTAGTTTATAGTCTAGTTTATAGTCTAGTTTATAGTCTAGTCTATAGTCTAGTCTATTGTCTAGTCTATAGTCTATAGTTTAGTCTAGTTTTTAATCTAGTATATAGTCTAGTCTCTAATATAGTCTATTGTCTTGTCTATAGTCTATAGTATATAATTTAGTCTAGTCCAGTTGAAAATCTTCTGAGAACGATTTGTTTTCATTAAAAGCCTAAAGTTGATTGTATCTTCGTTAATGCACATCCGAATTAGAAATGGAGTCTATTTCCTTCAAAAATGCTGTTGCCTTAATAACACTCTCCCATATGTTGCTATTATAATTATTTTTAATCTTTTACGCTTTTCTATGTTGTTGTGTAATAATTATTTTATTAATTGCACGAAAAGAAATTATGTTAAAAAATATATTAATTAGTGTTAAAATAACACATTCAACAGCAAAATCGTAAGTAACAAACTAGAACGAGATAAACGTTGTAAAAAAGAAAACAACATGCATATTACAGAAATTGTTTTAAACACTAATCTTTCAATTAAAAGATAAAAAGTTAATACAAAAGACTAGATAAGTAGTTTATTTAAATCCTTTCTTTGGTAGCCTTTCAAAGAAAAAATTATGTATTTAATAAGCGGATTATTAAAAAAAAGCTATTTGTAGCGTTATTAAAAGCAAGTACTATTAACTTTGACTTAACAGTGCGTATACTTGTTTTTATAATGCTTGCAGTTAGATATTACTTATACGTCAGGTTGTTTTATTTTATTAACAAATCTTGTGATGCATTCAAGTGAAATTATTAAAATTTATTGAAATTCATTCAATTTAATGAGTTTGTATTTATTTGTTATATATGAATATAAATACATCAGTATGTGTGCATTTGAATGTTTATAGAAATGAAATTAATACAAAATTATTAATAAAAGTACAAAGAAGGTATTGTACAAATAAAACAAAAAGTTAAATAAAATTTTAAATTAAAATCGATTTTCAATGTTATTTGTTTTTGTGTGTTTTCTAGTCTTTGCTATTATTTTTATGGATGTTGTAGTCATTCGTTTACAAAACTTAGTACTTGCATAAGTCTGATACTATTAAATGCCCAGAAAGGAGAGTCCTGTAAGAATTTGGGCCTCCTTAAGCAAACCTTTATTAGGGCTGAAAAGAATTTTGTATATTAAACCGAAACTGCTTTGGTAAGGTGGCCATATCGATCTTTCTAAACGTTCCGTCTTCAAGCTCCTCCCTTGTAATTTCAACAAATAGCCAGACATAAAGACGAACATGGCTAGATCATCTTCGAATCTTTTGAAGGGTCTATGACCAATATTTCGATGCGTTACAAACTTTTGAAAGTACTTGGTATATTGAATATAAATAAAATACATATAAGAGCAAGGCTATGACCATATGATACCCTATATCGCCCATGAGTGAAAATGTTGTTCCTGAACAATAGAAGTTTAAAGCGGTTAGGTACTCGATCCACCGATTCTATATTGAATTTTTAATTGCAAAATTTTATTATAAACATTTGAAGAAACTTTTGAATTTTCAATATAATTTTGGTGGAAGGCTATGGGAGCCTTTTCCTAAAACATTGATATAATAATGTTACAAAACTAATTTATAACAAAATTTTATTACAAAACCGATAATATTACAACATTTGTGGATAAACATTAACACAAACGCATAATACCCTCTGCTCACTATATAAGCAGTAGAATAAAGTATAAATATTTATTTATTTAACATTGATGTATGAGTATGTGTTGCGTTTGTTAGGGTGAGTGTTAAATGTATGTAAAATATATAAAGGACTCAAGGTATAAATCTTAATTTATCACATGCAGTGTAACAAATAAATAAAAATGAGGACATAGTACAACAACAATGACAAAAACAAAAAACAAACAATTTACCTATAAAATACAACAACAACAATAAGAATAAATGTACACAATTAAAGAAATATCCTGGCCACAACAACAACAAAAACATATCGTATCGTCCTTACACAATGACAACAACAACTATCTAAATAAATACTCTTATGAAACGTCCAAAGAATCAACAAATAGACGCAACAGTAAAGGATTTAAAACTAGCAAACTGTGAGTTCTAGAAAAACTTTTTACTTAAGAACATAATATCGAAAATATTTGCTTCACCACCACTGCTTTATTTTGCAAACAAACGTAACTTTTTTTTTATTATTTAAATGCTTCAAATTGTCATTGAGTATGATGTCGTTTATATGTTCTCTATATTCTTTTGTCCAAAACCTAGTCTATACATTCAAATCAATTGAAAGATACCCAGAGACACCATTTTCCAGAACGACAAGACAATAAATGTTGAATGACAAAAATACAAATACTTAAATGTACACTTACACTTACAATGCAAATAATAGAAAATTTAACAATTTGTTTTGTGTATTAAACTAATAGAGAGACAAGTTAAGTTCACGCATACCGGCAGTTCGGGATGATTGTCATATATTGGTTGTTAGGGTAGTCTATAGTCTGGTCTATAGACTGCTCTATTCTGGTCTAAAGTCTGGTCTATAGTCTGGTCTATACTATTGTCTATAGTCTGGTCTATAGTTTGGTCTATAGCCTGGCCTATAGTCTAGTCTATAGTCCAGTCAATAGACTAGACTACAGACTAGATTATGGACTAAATTATAGACCAGATTATAGACTAGACAAAAGAGTATATACTAGACTCAAGGGTAGACTATAGGCTGACTATAGACCAGACTGTAGACTAAACTATAGTCTAGTCCATGGTGTAGTCTATAGTGTAGTCTATAGTCTAGTCTATAGTCTAGTCTATAGTCTAGTCTATAGTCTAGTCTATAGTCTAGTCTATAGTCTAGTCTATAGTCTAGTCTATAGTCTAGTCTATAGTCTAGTCTATAGTCTAGTCTATAGTCTAGTCTATAGTCTAGTCTATAGTCTAGTCTATAGTCTAGTCTATAGTCTAGTCTATAGTCTAGTCTATAGTCTAGTCTATAGTCTAGTCTATAGTCTAGTCTATAGTCTAGTCTATAGTCTAGTCTATAGTCTAGTCTAGTCTATAGTCTAGTCTATAGTCTAGTCTATAGTCTAGTCTATAGTCTAGTCTATAGTCTAGTCTATAGTCTAGTCTATAGTCTAGTCTATAGTCTAGTCTATAGTCTAGTCTATAGTCTAGTCTATAGTCTAGTCTATAGTCTAGTCTATAGTCTAGTCTATAGTCTAGTCTATAGTCTAGTCTATAGTCTAGTCTATAGTCTAGTCTAGTCTATAGTCTAGTCTATAGTCTAGTCTATAGTCTAGTCTATAGTCTAGTCTATAGTTAGTCTATAGTCTAGTCTATAGTCTAGTCTATAGTCTAGTCTATAGTCTAGTCTATAGTCTAGTCTATAGTCTAGTCTATAGTCTAGTCTATAGTCTAGTCTATAGTCTAGTCTTAGTCTAGTCTATAGTCTAGTCTATAGTCTAGTCTATAGTCTAGTCTATAGTCTAGTCTACAGTCTAGGTCTATAGTCCTAGTCTATAGTCTAGTCTACAGTCTAGTCTATAGTCTAGTCTCTAGTTAGTCTATAGTCTAGTCTATAGTCTAGTCTATAGTCTAGTCTATAGTCTAGTCTATAGTCTAGTCTATAGTCTAGTCTATAGTCTAGTCTATAGTCTAGTCTATAGTCTAGTCTATAGTCTAGTCCTATAGTCATAGTCTATCTATAGTCTAGTCTATAGTTAGTCTATAGTCTAGTCTAGTCTAGTCTATAGTCTCGTCTATAGTCTAGTCTATAGTCTAGTCTATAGTCTAGTCTATAGTCTAGTCTTAGTCTAGTCTATAGTCTAGTCTATAGTCTAGTCTATAGTCTAGTCTATAGTCTAGTCTATAGTCTAGTCTATAGTCTAGTCTATAGTCTAGTCTATAGTCTAGTCTATAGTCTAGTCTATAGTCTAGTCTATAGTCTAGCTATAGTCTAGTCTATAGTCTAGTCTATCAGTCTCGTCTGCTAGTCTAGTCTATAGGTTAGTCTATAGTCTAGTCTATAGTCTAGTCTATAGTCTAGTCTATAGTCTAGTCTATAGTCTAGTCTATAGTTAGTCTATAGTTAGTCTATAGTCTAGTCTCTAGTTCTAGTCTATAGTCTAGTCTATAGTCTAGTCTATAGTTCTAGTCTATAGTCTAGTCTATAGTCTAGTCTATAGTCTAGTATATAGTCTAGTCTATAGTCTAGTCTATAGTCTAGTCTATAGTCTAGTCTATAGTCTAGTCTATAGTCTAGTCTATAGTCTAGTCTATAGTATTAGTCTATAGTCTAGTCTATAGTCTAGTCTATAGTCTAGTATAGTCTAGTCTATAGTCTAGTCTATAGTCTAGTCTATAGTCTAGTCTAGTATATTCTATAGTAGTCTATAGTCTAGTCTATAGTCTAGTCTATAGTCTAGTCTATAGTCTAGTCTATAGTCTAGTCTATAGTCTAGTCTATAGTCTAGTCTATAGTCTAGTCTATAGTCTAGTCTATAGTCTAGTCTATAGTCTAGTCTATAGTCTAGTCTATAGTCTAGTCTATAGTCTAGTCTATAGTCTAGTCTATAGTCTAGTCTATAGTCTAGTCTATAGTCTAGTCTATAGTCTAGTCTATAGTCTAGTCTATAGTCTAGTCTATAGTCTAGTCTATAGTCTAGTCTATAGTCTAGTCTATAGTCTAGTCTATTAGTCTATAGTCTAGTCTATAGTCTAGTCTATAGTCTAGTCTATAGTCTAGTCTATAGTCTAGTCTATAGTCTAGTCTATAGTCTAGTCTATAGTCTAGTCTATAGTCTAGTCTATAGTCTAGTCTATAGTCTAGTCTAGTCTAGTCTAGTCTATAGTCTAGTCTATAGTCTAGTCTATAGTCTAGTCTATAGTCTAGTCTATAGTCTAGTCTATAGTCTAGTCTATAGTCTAGTCTATAGTCTAGTCTATAGTCTAGTCTATAGTCTAGTCTATAGTCTAGTCTATAGTCTAGTCTATAGTCTAGTCTATAGTCTAGTCTATAGTCTATTCTATAGTCTAGTCTATAGTCTAGTCTATAGTCTAGTCTATAGTCTAGTCTATAGTCTATAGTCTATTCTATAGTCTAGTCTATAGTCTAGTCTATAGTCTAGTCTATAGTCTAGTCTATAGACTAGTCTATAGTTTAGACTAAGTCAACTAATTATGTAGATGTCTACAGCTTTATGCGTTTTGGGAAAAGGATACACCGTCTTCATGTAAAACTGATGGGATTTTTTTCTTTTTACTTACACACATAGAAACACATCCTTACACATGTATTCATACATAGACATTTGTTCTAGTATGCTTGTCTATGTAAGTATTAAGGTGTGTATATTTATATAATTGTTTTTATATGTTTTTTTTGTAAAGGTGGGTAAAAAATAATTGTGCTGAAATAAATAATCTTGTTGTTGTGTTTGGTGTTACAACCAGAAAGGGCAGATCAAAAATTATTAAAAACCCTAACATGTTTCTTGTATGTCTGTTTGCCTTTTAACAAAGCAAAAACTTTACTGTAGCGAAATTTGAATTACAAATGTATAAAAGAATATCATATCGTAAAAAATTTTCAGATTACCCTCGCAACTGGTGACAAATAATGGTATTAAACACACATACATTAAATAATAACGTATGCATATAAAAATATTTTATTTCTTTATCTATTTGTTTTAATATGCTTGTATTGAACTTAATATTTATAGTGGTTTAATGGTGTTTGCAAATTAAAACTATATTGTCTCCTTTAACAAAATATTTAATTTTCTAAGCAATTAAATTTTTTCAAAATTTTTATAATTAAAGGAGATGGAAATAGACAATCCTAAATAATAATATGTAAATGGTATTCATTTTACAAATTAAAGTAGAAGAGGAATTTTCGAAATTTCGATTCCTGAAAAACAATTTCAACTTCATATATACAAATATCAGCTCAAACATCTTAATACCTTCTCTATTGTATATAATATCTCTATCGAATTTGTATCACTTTCGATAAATCCATATATCGTAACAATTCCCAAAATTTTGTTGACCAATTCTAAAGAATCCATATGTAAAAACAAAATTCACTTTAATCAAACAAAAAAAAAAAAATGATTTTTGATTGCAAATAATATACGATTTCATGTCGCTTCTACTATTAGCAGAAAAATTATAATTGTTGTGTACAAGTATAATTATTGTGATGTGAATTTTAAATGAGTCAACTGAAACCATACAATACTTTTAATTATTGATTGTATTTTTGCATAATAATCATAACAAAATAATGTAGACAATATGAAATGAAAACATACATGTGTTAGTTTGTATTGTGCAAATGTTTATACGATATTTTAGTGGACATTTATTGAAATGAGAACAATTAATGAAATAAATGAAAATTTCACTTACAACCACAAATATGTTTTTTTTTTTTTTTTTTTTTTTTTGTAAGGAACCATTCCCACGAACACACAAATAAATAACAATTGATCAAAAAGAAGCCATATATACGTTTTAAATATACAAACATATAATAATTTTCATTTGATGAATTTAACAATAATATATGTATTGTGTCCAATTAACATCATTATTTTCATTCAAATACAGAAAAGTCAAATTAACGATGGAATTACAGAGAGTTCAATTTGATTTTTTAAGATTAAATAAGGACTAATTTACAGAGTGGAAGTTTATAACTCAGGACTTCTAAAATTTTTTTATTATTTATACCCTACATCACTAAAGCGGGGAGGGTATTATGCATTTGTGCTGGTGTTTGTAACGCCCTAAATATTGGTCCTACACCCACCTAGTATACCAATCGGTTGAGAAATATGAGTCTATTAAGCTATGTCCGTTCGTTTGTCTGTGTGTCCATGTAAACTTCTTCCATGTAGTGATTACTGTGCTGCGTTGCTTGAAGAATTTTATGTTACCCTAGCCAAGCTCACTGGAGTGGCCTGCTCGCGCACCACCTTAAGCCACCGGTACTGGGGTCATTAGCCCCTGCAACGTAAGTGAAGACGTCACGCTTCCAACTACACCTCTCGAGAGTGTACCTGCTGAGGGGGATGTCTACTTACTGGCGACATC
The DNA here is from genome assembly GCF_015586225.1 of Lucilia sericata. NCBI lineage: Eukaryota > Metazoa > Arthropoda > Insecta > Diptera > Calliphoridae > Lucilia > Lucilia sericata. The sequence goes on from NW_023994811.1 coordinate 168,076, forward strand.
TAATCGCCATGTCACAAAGTCGTCATCAGGCTTCTGTGACCTTTTTTTAGGACACCCTCTCATGATCGGGACTGCTTATTTATTACAGATGGCGTACATATCTGTAGTTCGTTCAGCTAGTCTATCTATCTATCTATCTATCTATCTATCTATCTATCGACTATCTATCTATCTATCTATCTATCTATCTAGCTAGCTATCTATCTAGCTGTATCTATGTATCTATGTAGCGAGGGAGCGGCGAGCGAGCGAGCGAGCGAGCAGCGAGCGAGAGAGCTAGCGACGAGCGAGCGAGCGAGCGAGCGAGCGAGCGAGCGAGGAGAGCGAGCGAGCGAGCGAGCGAGCGAGCGAGCGAGCGAGCGAGCGAGAGCGAGCGAGCGAGCGAGCTAGCGAGCGAGCGAGCGAGCGAGCGAGCGAGCGAGCGAGCGAGCGAGCCAGCGAGCTAGCGGCGAGCGAGGAGCGATCGAGCTATCGAGCGATTATCAGCTCTATCTATCTATCTATCTATCTATCTAGCTAGCTATCTATCTATCTATCTATCGATCTAGCTATCGATCTATCTATCTATCTATCTATCAACTTATCTAAATCTAGATATAAGGCTATCGCATTTTCGACACATACTTTGCTATATCCGTTTCCTGTACATAACACGCTTACAACTTTAACGACTTCTTGCTTAGAATTGATTATACAAATATCAGACTGTAACACTTATCTAGAAAAGTAAATTTATTACTCGTATAATTCCCTTTAAAAAACCTCATAAAGGTAGCTTTAATTTAATTGATAATTGCAGAAAAAGAGGAAAAATTATATAAAGTTTTTAAACTCATTAGCAGTGAAATTATTACACACATTCATAAAATATTTATGTAATAAATACATACAATAAGTATTTATTATTTTATTAGTAAAACTTACAGAAACATGTGAAAAAAATTCTAACATGTGCAAGTATTAAACTGTGTTCACACTAACAAAATATTTAGCGAAATACTAATGCTTTAATATTAATCAGGAGTTCATGCTTTTGCATTAAATATGTATTTCGTTGGTGTGAACATATATTACATTGATTTGAACATATTAAGGTATATATGTTTGTTTTATAAATGGGATATTTGTAATTTCTATGACTTTACTTGAATGAATTGATATGATTATGGCAGTACCTCCTTAATGAAAATGTATTTAAGTGTTGATGTTTTTTATGTTTGCCTTTTTTTTATAATAAACTCCAATTAAAGTAAAGTTTTTAGCCAACTAATTAAAAATTTTACTTAATAAACTTGTTGAATGAATTTATTTGATTTTATTTCTTTTTTCATTTTGTACATTTTGCCACAGCTTTAAATGTAACAATATTTATTAATAATGAATTAAACTTTCAATTACCTTAAGGGAATACAGATTAATTTATAGGGTGTCAAAGTTAATTATCTCGTAAAAACTTTTGCAATTCTAGAAATTAAAAAAATATTGTATTTTCGTAGCAACATAAAGCAAAATGAAGCGAACCCCATATTCAAAACATTTAAGTGAGAAAATCAACAAAATCGGTTTATTACCCACATCCATCTATTATCAATTCCGCATAATTCTAATAAATGAAAGTATCGTGGTAAAAAAAATACCAAACGGTTTTCGATCCCACCTTCCAAAATTCTCCATAAATTTACCACACATGTCTCGATGGTGGGTATATATAAGATTCTGTATAACCGGATTAAATCTTACTTGCTTTATTCGCCTTTGTTTTATGACGGCGAGAAGAGCCTAGACAAATTACTCTTGTTACGCCTTTTTTCCTGTTGAATGCATTCTTATGGAAACTTCAGCTATAACGTTTATCTTTTGTTTGTCAAATGCTTTATTGTTTAACCTCCTTTGAAATATATGGTTCATAAAAAGGATTTACTGGAGTAAAGGCTAAAATGTAGAGAGAGATAAAAACAAAGTGGCTGTCTATGATTTACTTTGTGTGTGTGCGTGTGTTGAATATTGATTTCGAAAACAACACCTATTGTGTATTATTAGAAATTTTTTTAGCTGTTTTATCAATTTGTTACTATATTTTTGTAAAGCATATCGAAGACTAGTCCATAGATAAGCCCTGCCAACAATTTCTATCCAAATTGTAACCATAACGTTACAGCTTAATGTTTAAAACAATCTAATTTGATATAATCTGAGTGAATGAAAAGTGACCCCTACTTACTTGATGTGCCCATTTCGTTTCAGTTTCAAGTCACCTTTTTATAACATAAAATTTCGTAAATGTAGTAAAATTTCCAGTTTTGCCATAACAATAGAGAAGCTGGAAAGTGTTATGATTTTATACTCTTTTATGATATAAAAGCGACTTTATAATAATTTTTTTTTTATTTCTCCTTTATTATACTGTTTTGCACTCACTAATCTCTCACTGATGCTTATTTTATATTAAACTATGTTTTAGATATATTAAATTTTAAATTAACACAATTTATTACAAAATCTAAATTTCACAATATATCACACAACTGATCACAATGAAATAAATATATTTACTGAAATGTGCAAACACTTTTCCTTCTGAATTTTGAGAGCAAGAATGATTCTGCATTAAACTATCTTCTTAGTGTATTAAAAAGTGTTAGTTTTTGAAATTTTTATTCTATCTTCTTATTATCATTTAATTTTGCTTTTGGTATATTAAAACGCACTAAAATTTAACAAAATTATGATCAAAATTAGAAAGTACTGTATTTTGTTTTTGTAAATTTTTTAACTTAGCACTGAGAAACATAAAATTGAGCCTTTATAGTGACTATTCAGTTCATGTATCCAAAATTAAACTCAAATTTGCTGGCAGGGAAGTTAACAATATAAAATATATACCAGTCCATAGACTAGTCCAAAGGCTTGTCAATGGACTTATAATCAATTAACAAACAACTAGACAGATGGGCAGATTAGTCAATTGACTAGTCCGTCGACAGGCCAGAGACTACTCAATAGATAGACTATAGTGCTGTTAAAGTATTGAGTAGTGGGTATCGAGTATCGAATATTTGCCCTATTTTTTGGGTACTCAATACTAAAAAGTAGTTACTCAATACTTTCAGACTTGTATATGGATTTAACTTATTTAAATTTAACGGCTATGATGTGAAAAAATACAGCTCTAAAATCTAATATAGACCATATCATTATTAGAAATGCAACTCTTAGCAATATCAAATCAATGTAAAAATAATTTAAACACTGCAATAATAGTTAAAAAGTTACAAATATTTATCGACGCTATCTAAAAAAATAAAATGTCTCAAAAGACGTGTGATGTCTGGTCTAACTTTACTTAAAAAAAGGAAAAATTCCTCGTTTTTAATTTAAAATAAAACCGTTAAAAGTATCGAGTAGTATTGAGTACCCAAACGAAAAGTATTGAGTAGTATTGAGTAATCAAAAGTAGTAGAATATTACAGCACTAATAGACTAGTCAGGAGACCATTAGTCAATAGTTTTGTTCCAAAACTGGTCAATAGTCCAGTCCATAGAATAGACAATAAACTAGTTCAGAGACTAGTCCCTAGACTTATCAATTGGCTAGTCCATAGACCAGTCAGTAACTAGTTCATATATTAGTCAATAGACAAGGCAACAGATTAGTCAATAGAGTAGTCCATAGACTAGCCGATAGATCAGTCAATAGACTGGTTCATAGGCTAGTAGATAGAAAAGTCCATTGATTAGTCAATAGATCCAGACCCTATTACTAGTCAATGGACCTATCTATTGACTAGTCTAAGAACGAGTATATTGACTAGTCTATTGACCACTCCATTGATTAGTCTATTGACCACTCTATTGACTAGTCTATGAACTTGTCTCTTGACTAGTCTATGGACTTGTCTATTGACTAGTCTATGTTCTTGTCTATTGACTAGACAATAGTCCATAGTCTAGTCAATTGACTGGTCGATTAACAAATCTATGGACTAGTTTATTGACCAGTCTATTGCCTAGTCTATGAACTAGTATATTGACCTGCCTATGAACCAGTTTATTAACTAATTTATGGACTTGTCTATTGACTAGTCTATCGGCTAGTCTATGGACTACATACTAATCTATTGATAAGTCTTTGGCTAGTACATTGACTAGTCTATGGACTTGTCCATGGACTAGTCTATGAAATAATCTACTGACTAGACTATTGACCCGTCAATAGACTAATCCAAAGACTAATCAATAACTAGTCAACAAACTAGTTCATATATTACTCAATACACTAGAGACTAATCAATAGAATACTTTATAGACTAGTCCATAGACTAATTAATAGATTTATCCATAGACTAGTCAATAGATTTGTCTATAAACTAGTAATACTTAGGGTCTGGATTTAAAATGTGATATCTCCCAAAAAATCGCTAAAATGATTAAAACTCTATTCAAAACATTAGAAAAGGTATCAGTCGAAGGTAATCATTTATAATTTGTCAATCAATAAAGTAATCAATTAGTAAAATTGTATTTAAATTAAAAAAATATATAAATTTTTCTCAAATTTAAATTAATTACTAAAAACTTTATTAAAATTTTATTTATTATCAAATTTAATTTTTCATATGTGTTCAATGTTCAATAACCGTTTAAACCACTACCTTTTTCAGTAAAAACAATTGATTTAATTTTATGCAAAATATATATGATGTTTTTATTATTATGATTTTTTCATTATTTTTTGTTTATTAATATTTAAACATTGTATTTGTTGTTGTTTTTTTTATATATATAGTATATACCTACAAATATATAAATTATTATAATAATATTTTACTTTTAGTTGATATGAAAAAATACAAAATATTTTTTTATTCAAACTTATTTATGTACTTAATTATAGTACAAAGTGTTAATCATATTTTAGTCAATATTATTATATATTATGTCCCATATTACATAAATATAATTTTATTATTTGTTATTTTTTTCTAATTATATAAAAGTTGCAACATACACACAGATATCAGGACACACATACAAGTGTTACGTATATTATATTTAATATAACAATCATGTATTGAAAGTATTCAGTTAAATTATTAAGTATTCAGTTAAAAATAACCTTTGTTCAATGAAAACCAAATATAGTCCTGGGGCATCAACATCAAACGGTTTAGACTATAGACTATACTTTAGACAAGACTATAGACCAGACTATAGACTATAGTCTAGTCTATAGTCTAGACTATAATCTATAGTCTGGTCTATAGTCTAATCCATAGTATAGTCTATAGTCTAGTCTATAGTCAAGTCTATAGTCTAGTCTATAGTCTAGTCTATAGTCTAGTCTATAGTCTAGCCTATAGTCTAGTCTATAGTGTAGTCTATAGTCTAGTCTATAGTCTAGTCTATAGTCTAGTCTATAGTCTAGTCTATCGTCTAGTCTAGTCTATAGTCTAGTCTATAGTCTAGTCTATAGTCTAGTCTATAGTCTAGTCTATAGTCTAGTCTATAGTCTAGTCTATAGTCTAGTCTATAGTCTAGTCTATAGTCTAGTCTATAGTCTAGTCTATAGTCTAGTCTATAGTCTAGTCTAGTCTAGTCTTAGTCTAGTCTATAGTCTATAGTCTAGTCTATAGTCTAGTCTATAGTCTAGTCTATAGTCTAGTCTATAGTCTAGTCTATAGTCTAGTCTATAGTCTAGTCTATAGTCTAGTCTATAGTCTAGTCTATAGTCTAGTCTATAGTCTAGTCTATAGTCTAGTCTATAGTCTAGTCTATAGTCTAGTCTATAGTCTAGTCTATAGTCTAGTCTATAGTCTAGTCTATAGTCTAGTATATAGTCTAGTCTATAGTCTAGTCTAGTCTAGTATAGTCTAGTCTATAGTCTCTAGTCTAGTCTATAGTCTAGTCTAGTCTATAGTCTAGTATATAGTCTAGTCTATAGTCTAGTCTATAGTCTAGTCTATAGTCTAGTCTATAGTCTAGTCTATAGTCTAGTCTATAGTCTAGTCTATAGTCTAGTCTATAGTCTAGTCTATAGTCTAGTCTATAGTCTAGTCTATAGTCTAGTCTATAGTCTAGTCTATAGTCTAGTCTATAGTCTAGTCTATAGTCTAGTCTATAGTCTAGTCTATAGTCTAGTCTATAGTCTAGTCTATAGTATCGTCTATAGTCTAGTCTAGTCTAGTCTATAGTCTAGTCTATAGTCTAGTCTATAGTCTAGTCTATAGTCTAGTCTATAGTCTATAGTCTAGTCTAGTCTAGTCTAAGTCTAGTCTCTAGTTCTAGTTCTATAGTCTCGTATATAGTCTAGTCTATAGTCTAGTCTATAGGGGGGTGGTCTAGTCTATAAGTCTAGTCTATAAGTCTAGTCTATAGTCTAGTCTATAGTCTAGTCTATAGTCTAGTCTATAGTCTAGTCTATAGTCTAGGTCTAATAGTCTATAGTTATAGCTAGTCTAATAGTCTAGTCTATAGTCTAGTCTATAGGTTTAGTCTCGTCTAGTCTAGTCTATAGTCTAGTCTATAGTTCTAGTTCTATAGTCTAGTTCTATTTATAGTCTAGTCTATAGTCTAGTCCCTATAGTCTAGTCTATAGTCTAGTCTATAGTCTAGTCTATAAGTCGAGTTCTATTCTAGTTCTATGTAGTCTATAGTCTAGTCTATAGTCTAGTCTATAGTCTAGTCTATAGTCTAGTCTATAGTCTTAGTCTATAGTCTAGTCTATAGTCTAGTCTATAGTCTAGTCTATAGTCTAGTCTATAGTCTAGTCTATAGTCTAGTCTATAGTCTTAGTTATAGCTAGTCTATAGTCTAGTCTATAGTCTAGTCTATAGTCTAGTCTATAGTCTAGTCTATAGTCTAGTCTATAGTCTAGTCTATAGTCTAGTCTATAGTCTAGTCTTTAGTCTAGTCTATAGTCTAGTCTATAGTCTAGTCTATAGTCTAGTCTATAGTCTAGTCTATAGTCTAGTCTATAGTCTAGTCTATAGTCTAGTCTATAGTCTAGTCTATAGTCTAGTCTATAGTCTAGTCTATAGTCTAGTCTATAGTCTAGTCTATAGTCTAGTCTATAGTCTAGTCTATAGTCTAGTCTATAGTCTAGTCTATAGTCTAGTCTATAGTCTAGTCTATAGTCTAGTCTATAGTCTAGTCTATAGTCTAGTCTATAGTCTAGTCTATAGTCTAGTCTATAGTCTAGTCTATAGTCTAGTCTATAGTCTAGTCTATAGTCTAGTCTATAGTCTAGTCTATAGTCTAGTCTATAGTCTAGTCTATAGTCTAGTCTATAGTCTAGTCTATAGTCTAGTCTATAGTCTAGTCTATAGTCTAGTCTATAGTCCAGTCTATTGTCTAGTCTATAGTCTAGTCTATAGTCTAGTCTATTGTCTAGTCTATAGTCTAGTCTATAGTCGAATCTATAGTCTAGTCTATAGTCTAGTCTAATCTGTAGGGTCATCATATCTACTTTTTTTTTTGGGCTACAGCCAATATTTCGGAATGACAAAATGCACATATGTAGCCCCATCTTTTTAATTCTATCTAAATATTGATATGATATCTGGCCAAATTTGTTTATAATAAAAAAGGTTCCAGTCGATTTATATACAATTGTATGTATGCCCCTTAGTTATATTAACCTTACATACAAAGATTTTCGATTGTATCAATTTGCTTCAATATCATTAAAGTTATATATTCACGATCAAAAGTAATTGTTTACTTTAACAATAATTTGCAAATTACTAAAACCAACGTGAATAACCCTATTATTTGTGTAATTTTTATTAAATATCAATGTCATTATTTTAACTATTTTATTACATTTCTAAATTTTAGTAATAATGTTTTTTTTTTATATTTTTCTCATTTAGTTTTTATTTTTTTTTTTTTCTTTCAATATTTATTATTTATTTTTCAATGTTTTCATTGAGTTTTATAGCATAATTAAAAATTAAAATTTGTAAGTATTTGGTTACAATTAAATTTATTGTATTGATTACATCATTATGAGTGTTTTTTGCTTAAACTCTAGTTAATTAAGAAAAAAATAAAACAGGTTACTAAATAATAACAATAATGAATGAAAATGATTAAATTGAGGATTATTTATATGTAGATTTTTGTTGTTTTTTTTTTTTTTTTTTTTTGTAATATAAAAATATGCATTATTTATGTTTTAAATGAACAAAATTACTAACAAAAATAAAAACTAAAAATTCATTAAAATAATTGAAAAGAGAAAAAAAAAGTTAAAAAAAATGTTTAATTTTAAATATTAAATTTATTATTAAAAATATTTAATTAAATGAAACTGAACTACATATGGTTAAAAAAGACACAAAATTAATTATGTATATTTACACTAGAATTAATCATAACAATAATAGAAATATTTAAATTAATATATAAAGGTTTGGTATTTAAAAGAAGTAAGAAAGTTTAGTCGAACATGGTCGACCCTATGAGTGATGAAAGTTATTCTCGCAAAGAATAACTTTTTCATATATATACATAGACTTGGGTCAATTACAGATACTGTTGCATACTTAATGTAGTTATAAGTTATGGTCACCGCAACCTCTCAATATTTTATAAATAAGATATGTCGAACTTCAGTATGATGTTTATAATTCTATTATGAATGTTTTCTGAATTTTCGTATAGAAATGGAGGTCTGAGGTCTGCTGTATTGTCCAATTTCAACACCAATCAAACCTTATAAACAGAGTGTTTAAATAACATTCTGGAAGGACATTCAATCAATGTTAGATGAAATCGTGTAGCGATATTGGTCATCTACCAAATCATATCTTAAGCAATCGGTCGAACGGATATAACTAAATCTCACAATGAAACACAATATAAATTTGAAGCATGAAATAATTGTATAAGTAAGTTTTTGGAAAATAACTGAAGTTTGGGTAATAAAATATACAAAATTTCGACCTTACCTGATAATCTTTTAAGCAGCTTCGAACTATAGCACTTTATAGAACTTTAATGCATTCATTTTCAAAATATAATGCTTGGACTTGAAATGCTATTGTTATCTTACGGGAAAGGAACTACAATAAGTCCATATAATTCTTCTAAAAAGTACAATTGTCTCACCAGTAATATCTGAAATAAAAGTCTTGGAAAAAAGGTATTAAAAACGGGGACTTTTATACATGTTTTGGGTCCATAATAACATCTTTGGGATTTGAAGGGTAATAATCTGTTACTTATTAAATGTAATATTGAAAACAAGCAGGGCCGAATCGACGCTATAGCCGAGTATTATTGGCGTCATGATAATGCTAAATATTTTATACATGTTTTGGGTCCATAATAACATCTTTGGGATTTGAAGGGTAATAATCTGTTACTTATTAAATGTAATATTGAAAACAAGCAGGGCCGAATCGACGCTATAGCCGAGTATTATTGGCGTCATGATAATGCTAAATATTTGGTAGAAAAAGGGACGAGCATTGGTCAAAAAACGCTCGGTATATGCGCTCAGAAACCAAGTCGTTTTAATTTTATCATGATAATGCTCTGCCATATCTTGCAAATAATAGTTAGAAACGATTTAGATAATAGTGGTTTGGATGTTGTGCTGTTCGACTACTATTCGTTCAATTGTTGCAGAAGACTCTCACTGAAATATGTTTCACTTTAAAATAGGGTATCAGAAATTATCTTGATTTATTATAGGTCTCAGATACTTAATATATTTATATTTTCACCAAAAAAGGGGTGTAAATTGAGTTTGCCAATTGCGTTTGTATTACATTGAAATATTGGTCATAGGCCCTCAAGAGTATGTTATATTCTGAGACCTTATAAGTTTCTAAGACATATCCATCTGTAGAGAAGAGTTAGAGAACTAAAATCTCCCAAAAATATGTTGCTATTGAAAGTAGGCAAAATTGGTCCACATTTGACCCTAACCACCATATAAGGTCCTCTTCAGAATATGACTATAACGGTCATTACTGACTTAGAAATGTAAATAATAATGCAATTTGACACAAACAAGTTTTTTATGAAACAAAATCTCTCTACTAAATTTCATAAGAATTGGCTCATATTGAACCCAACCCTCTCTATATAATTCCTTTTAGAAAAAAATCACTTTAATGTCAATAAATGTATTAAGAGAAATTCAACATACTATAAAGTTCGGTCCACAATGGATCCATGTACCCGTAAAAAACCCTCTTACGAAACTGATATCAATATATGACAAGGTTTTAAGTGGGTATAAATGGTTCGAATAGAATTCTCTTACCTGTTAAGTAAGAAATAACAGAAGGGAATTTTGCAGATTATGTTGTCACAAAAAAAACAGGTTCCAATCTGATTTGAGTCTGAGTATGTTAGCAATTTGAGAGCAGTAAATGGTATTAGAAAGGTTAATATGTTTAGTCCATAGACTGGTCGATAGAATTGTCTAAAAAGCCTATTCCATATTATAATAAAAAAACTAGTCAATAGACTGATCAATAGATTAGTCAATAGACTAGTCAATAGACTGGTCAATAGACTGATCAATAGACTGATCAATTGACTTATCATTAGACTTGCCAACAGTCTAGTAGTCAATAGACTAATCAAAGAACTGGTTAATAGACTAGTTAATAGTGGAGTCCATAGTCTAGTCAATTGACTATTCAGTGAACTAGTCAATAGCATATATACCAGTAAAAACACTAGTCAATAGACTTGTTTATTCCATAGTCTAGTCAATGTCTTAGTCAAGAGACTTGTCAATAGTCTAGTTCATAGACTGGTCAATATGCTACTCCATAGTCTAGTCACTAGTATATAAATTAGTCAATGAATAATCATTGAAGTCAATTGACTATTAAGTAAACTAGTCAATAGACCATAGATAAGTAAAAACACAAGTCAATGAACTAGTCAATAGACGGGTTAATAGACTAGTCAATTGTATATAAATAGATATAATAGACTCGCCAATTGTTTTGTCGATTGACTAGTCAGTCAATAGTCTAATTCATAGACTACTCAATAGACTAGTCTATAGTCTAGTCAATAGATTAGTCTATAGTCTAGTCAATACACTAGTATATAAATTAGTCAATGTATTAGGTCAGTAGACTAGTCAATAGTGTAGTCCATAGCCTAGTCAATTGTCTATTCAGTGAACTAGTCAATAGACCATAGACTAGTAAAAACACTAGTCAATGAGCTGGTCAATAGACTAGTACATAATCTTGTGAATTGATTAGTCACTTAACTAGCCTATATACTACAAAATAGTAAAACGATTAGTCAATGAACTAGTCAAAAGACTGTACAATATACTAGTCAATAGTGTTGTCAATGGACTAGTCAAGGGACTTGTCAACAGTAAAATTCACAGTTCAGTCAATAGACAAATCAAAGAACTGGTCAATAGACTATTCCATAATCTGGTCAATACACTAGTACATAAATTAGTCAATGAATTAGTAAGTAGTGTATTCCATAATCTAGTCAATTGGTTATTCAGTCAGTAGGCCATAGACTAGTAAAAACATTAGTCAATAAACTGGTCAATAGACTAGTAGATGAACTTGTCTATAGACTATTAAATAGTAAAAGACTAGTCAATAGAATAAACAATAGACTAGTCAATAGACAAGTCAACAGTCTAGTTTATAGACTAGTCAAATAACTTGTCAATAGACTAGCCCATAGTCTAGTCAATACACTAGTACATAAATTAGTTAGTAGAGTAGTCCATGATCTAGTCAATTGACTATTGGGTCAATAGGTTATAGACTAGTAAAAACACTAGTTAATGAACTGATCAATAGACTAGTGGATGAACTAGTTTATAGACCATTAAATAATAAGAAGACTAGTCAATAGAATAATCAATAGACTGGTCAACAGTCTTGTTAATAGACTAGTCACAGAACTGGTCAATAGTGAATCAATACACTAATACATAGAGTAATCAATAAATTAGTCAATAGACTAGGCAATAGTGTAGTCAATGAACTAGGCAATATACCATATACTGGCCCATAAACTAGTCAATGGACTAGTCCATACACTTGTCCATAGACTAGTTAGTCAATAGTTTGGCCAATAGACCAGTTAGTAGTCAAGTCCTTAGTCGAGACTAGTGAATGGACTAAGTAAAAGTAATCTAGTAGTATTAATTCTAAAAAAGTACTTATTTTGGAAATGTTTAAACTTTAAAAGGTTCTAGTGCGAAAAATTTTGAATTCGAATTTAAATGTTTTAAAAGTTAAGACTGAAGTCAAACCTTTAGTTTAAATATTTTTTTAAAATAATTTCATATCTTACTCATTTTGAAATAAAAACAATCTAATAAAATATATCTTTGGCATTTTTTTTTTATTATTTTTGTTGTTTAATATTCATAATGGTTTTTTATTATTGTTATGTATTCATTATTTAAAAAAATGTAAATCAATAATAAACTTAAAAAGATGCACTTATTTATTTATATAAAAAATATGATTAACTATGATTGTTTATTATTATGGTTAATTTGTGTAAAAGAAAAAAATTAATAAAATAAAATAATTAAATAAAACAAAATCATTAATAAATGGCTACTACAGCAATTACAAAAAAATTAAACAAAAAAATTAAAAACTGTAATTATAAATATATATGCTCATTAAATGCAAAATTGATATGACTTGAGGAGAGAAAAAGGAAAGAAGAAAATAAAAAATAAGTTAGAGAGACAGTTAGCTAAAGAGATAAAATTAAGCTCAAAATGCTAAAAAGAGATAATATTAAATAGTTGCCATACGAAATAAAAATATAAGTAAATTTGTGAGTTTGGTTTACAAAATTTGTGTTTTCATATAAACTGTACTTAATAAACTAAAAAAACTACTTCTAGCAGTTTATGTTTTTTTTTGTTTTAGTTAAACTTAGTTGTTTAGAAAAAAAAAATAAAAGAATTGTTGTTGTTTAGTTAGATAATAAAAATAAATTTACAATTTGTTTAAGCTTCACTTTAAAGAAAAACTTTTTCTTTTTTTTTAAATAAAACTTAAAAAACTAATGCCAATACTTTTTTTATTATTTTTTTAAATTTCTTTGTATATAAAATGTTTACTTTTTTGTTTTTGTTTAATATATGATGGAGGGGTTTTTGCTTTTTAGCGTTTTAATTTCAAAATAAAAAAAAAAATATGTTTTAATTACTAAATCTAAAGTTAAAGTTTTATGATTCACTTTCTTTTTCTTTCAAATTACATCATATCAATTTCATATACAAACTACTTTTACTTATAATAATTTATAATATATTTTTTGTTTTTTCTTAGTTTTTTTTTTAATAAATGTTATCAAAAAGTTTAAACAAATTAATATTTCGTAATAGGGCGGTTGTCTAATAGTTTCGAGTTATTTTTTTTTTTTTCTTCATTTAAGCACAAATCAATGTTTTCCACATTCTTTTTAACTTATAAAACACAAAAAAAAATCTTTTGTAAAGTTTTTTTTTCTTTTTTTTAACAAATTATTATAATTTAACATAAATATTTAATATTTGTGTAAAAGTATTAGAGTGTCTATTATTTTAAGTTTGATGTTTCAGCAAATTTTGTTTTCATATTTTCATTTAAGCTTTTTTTTTTAAGTTAAACTAAAAAAACAAAATACAAGTTTCTATTTTTTATTTTATAATGGTTTTTGTTGTTGTTGTTGGTGGCGTTAGTTGTTGTTTTATATGATTGTTATTCAATTACAAAACCTTTCGAGTTTCTTTTTTTATATATTTTGTTTGTTTCCTTACATTTTCCTTACATTAACTTTATCAATTTGTTCCACTTTTATTTTGTTAATTAAAAATAAGTTTTAGTTAATTTTTGAAAAATAATTTTAATTTTTTAAAATTAAGTTTGTTATTAAGGGGGGTGTTAGCGATTTTTGTATTAAACTGCTTTTAACTTACAGCCTTATTAATAAGAATTTATCAAAGGTTTATAAAACAAAATTTCTTTTATAAACCTTGTATAAATTATTATTAATAATACCATTACAGACTTAGTAATAACTGTTTATCAAAGGTTTATAAAACTAATTTTCTTATAAAACTTGTTCTCTAAACCTTTTATAAATGATTATTAAAAGGACCCTCAAAGTTCAAAGTTTTTATATGAAACAAGTGTTATAATCATTGTCATTATACTTTCTATAATTTTTTATCAATTCGTAAAAGAAAAACTGACGAATTAGTTCTCTACAAAAAGTTAATATCCCCAAAAAAGTACTTTTTATCAAAAAGTGAAATATTACGACTTCAATATATAAAATTTAAGTATTTTTAAAGAAAATTACTTTATTACAGCGTTTTTAGTTATATAATATAAAAAGTACCAAAAATGTACAAATCATACTTAAATTTCAAAAAAGTACTTTTCATCAAAACACTCCCAAAAAGTGATATATCTCGTTGTGAACACATAATTTTATAAATTTTTAAAGAAAATTCCTATTTTAGAGCGTTTTGGTGCAAAAAATATAAAAAGTAGCAAAAAAAGTACTTTTTAAAGTTAAATACTTTACGCTAAAATTGTTAAATTTAAAACAAATAAATGTTTCTGAACAAGCATTTTCAGTTTACAAACATTTTTATAGCTAAATATAAAATTTTAAAACAAAATCGTATCAAAATTACGAAAACTGTACAAAATGTACTTAACTGCTGAAAAAGTACCTTTTGTCAAAAAACACCAAAAAGTGGAATATTTCGTCGTGAAAACATAATTTTATAAATTTTTAAAGAAAATTCCTATTTTAGAGCGTGTTGGTGCCAAAAAATATAAAAAGTACCAAAAAAGTACTTTTTTAATTTTAGTACTTTTCGCTAAGATTGTTAAATTTAAAACAAATAAATGTTTCTGAACAAAAATTTAAAGTTTACAAATATTTTTTACAGCTAAATAGAAAATTTTGGAACAAAATATAAAAAGTACCGAAATTGAGCAAAATGTACTTAAATGTCAAAAAAGAACTTATCATCAAAACACACCAAAAACTGGAATATCTCGTTGTGAACACATAATTTTATAAATTTTTAAAGAATATTCCTATTTTTTATCGATTTATTGCTAAAAAAATATAAAAAGTACCAAAAAGTACTTATTTTAAGTTTAGTACTTTTAGCTAAAATTGTTAAATTTAAAACAATAAATGTTTCTGAACAAAAATTTAAAGTTTTTAAAAATTTTTCTAAAAAGTACTAAATACCAAAAAAGGTACTTTTTCCAAAATGGGTAAAAAGAAAAAAGTACTAAAAAAAACTTTTTAGATCTAAATTTTAGTGCTAAATGGAAAAACTTGATTCAAAATATATAAAATAACAAAAATGTTAAAAATGTACTTAACTGCCAAAAAAAAGTACTTTTTATCAAAAGTGCAAAAAAGTGAAATATCTCGTCGTGAATACAAAATTGTATACATTTTTAAAGAATATACCTATTTTAGGACGATTTTTTGCAAAATTAAGAAAGTAGCTTTTTGTAATTTTAATACTTTTTGCTAAATTTTTAGTACTTTTCGTTAAAATTGCTAAATTTAGAATAAATCTATGTTTCTGAGCAAAAATTTATAGTTTACAAAAATTTTTCACAAAAAGTACTAAATAGCAAAACAAAGTAGTTTTGATTTTAATACTTTTTGCTAAAATTTAACCATTTTTAATAAATTTTAGGTTCCTGATCATTAAATCTGTGCTCTCGCAAAACAAATTATTGAAATAGTACTAAAAGGCCAAAAAAGTACTTTTGCCAAAAGTGAAAAATGGGAAAAACTACAATTTTTGTTAAAGTTTTATTTAGGAAAAAATATATAAAAAGTACCACAAAAAGTACTTTTTTTACATGTTAAACCTTTTTGCTAAAATTGTTCAATTGAAAATTAATTTAAAGTTTAAAGCACAAAATTTGGTTTTTACCAGCATTTTTAGTTAAAAGACGAAAAAGTACTTTTTTCAAAAGTGCCAAAAAAAGGGGAAAATCATAAAAATTATTCATTCGTTTTAGATTTTAGTTGAAACATATAGTTTTTACAAGCATTTTTAGCAAAAAGTACTAAAGAACCGAAAAGGTACTTTTACTAGAAGTGGCAAAAAGGCACCAAATCTAAAATTGTAGTTTAAATTTCATAAATAAACATTATTTAAAGCAATATGATCTTAAAAACCAACAGTAAAAAGTACTTTTTTAAATTTTCAAAATTTTCTTAACCTTAAAAAAATGCTAAATATTATAACACTTTGTTCAAAACAAAAAAAATCCCCTTAATTTTAAACTAAATTCTTTCAATTCAAAAATTTTTAACCACAAACAAACTAAAAACTTTTTTAACTTTCTCATTTTGTAAACTTTAATAAACTTATTACTTCAAAAAATAGTTAAAATTAGAAAATTTTATAAACTTAGTTTATAACTTATAAATTATTATTATACAAATTATTAATATAATATTATATATATTTTTAAATATATATCTAAATATTCAATATATTAAAGTATTAAATTTCCTGTCATCATTTTTAAAAAAATATAAAGAATTTTAAAGAACATGATTGTTGTATACAAAAAAAAGTTTTATCTTTTTTTCTCGTTTTCTTCATTTCTAAAATTTAAATTAAGTAGTTATTAAGATGTTTTATAAAAGTAGATTTTTTTGTGATTGGTGTTTTTTTTAAATTAATTTTTGTTTTTGTCAATAAGTTATAAATATATAAGTATAGTATAGTACAGTATCATCATCATTATTATTATTATAATAAGTATTTTAAATTGTTTTTTTCTTTTTTGACACTTAATTCCATATAAATATATTAAATTTTTTTTGTTTATTTCCATGTATAGATTATTAAGTATTTATTGTATTTGTTGTTAATGTCTCTTTTTTTCAACTTAACCTTTTTTTGTGTATGTAATATAAATTTTTATTTGCCTTAAATTTTATTTTTTCATTCCTTTTTAGTTGTTATTTTTACGGCAAATTTAAGGTGATACATATGGTGGGGGTTTACGATATGATGGCGTAGCCGGTGATTTCCCTCTTGCTTCGCGACCACCTACTACAACAGCTGGCGGTGGAACATATTCATCGACATCATTATCACCTAAAATTAAACTTTATTACTTTAATGATTTTAAAACTAACTAACTACTATAAGAGGGAGAGTGGGGAAAATGTTAACGTACCATTCATATTTGAGGTATTGTATGAGGGTGGTAATAATGGTGGCTTTTCATCTTTTAATATAATAGGACTCTTATTACCAATTTCAGGTTTTTCATCGAGCTCATCTTGAAAGATGACAGGTATACCTTTGGTACGGAAAGATTTACGTTCTTCTTCGTCACCTATAATAAATAGATTATAAGAAATTATTTAAACTAATTCCAACATAATGTATTTAAGTCTTGACTTAATAAGTTATAATATTAAATATTAATTTAAAATTGTTTGACGAAAATTTTTCTAGGAACTAAACTGTAAACTATAGGCAATTCACTCGACTATAGACTAGACTGTAGACTCAACTACAGACCAGACTATAGACTATAATATATACTAGACTGTAGACTAAATTATATATTATATAGACTAGACTATAGACTAGACTATAGACTAGACTATAGACTAGACTATAGACTAGACTATAGACTAGACTATAGACTAGACTATAGACTAGACTATAGACTAGACTATCGACTAGACTATAGACTAGACTATAGACTAGACTATAGACTAGACTATCGACTAGACTATAGACTAGACTATCGACTAGACTATAGACTAGACTATAGACTAGACTATAGACTAGACTATAGACTAGACTATAGATTAGACTATAGACTAGACTATAGACTAGACTATAGACTAGACCATAGACTAGACTATAGACTAGACTATAGACTAGACTATAGACTAGACTATAGACTAGACTATAGACTAGACTATAGACTAGACTATAGACTAGACTATAGACTAGACTATAGACTAGACTATAGACTAGACTATAGACTAGACTATAGACTAGACTATAGACTAGACTATAGACTAGACTATAGACTAGACTATAGACTAGACTATAGACTAGACTATAGACTAGACTATAGACTAGACTATAGACTAGACTATAGACTAGACTATAGACTAGACTATAGACTAGACTATAGACTAGACTATAGACTAGACTATAGACTAGACTATAGACTAGACTATAGACTAGACTATAGACTAGACTATAGACTAGACTATAGACTAGACTATAGACTAGACTATAGACTAGACTATAGACTAGACTATAGACTAGACTATAGACTAGACTATAGACTAGACTAGTCTATAGACTAGTCTATAGACTAGACTATAGACTAGACTATAGACTAGTCTATAGACTAGTCTATAGACTAGACTATAGACTAGACTATAGACTAGTCTATACACTAGACTATAGACTAGACTATAGACTAGACTATAGACTAGACTATAGACTAGACTATAGACTAGACTATAGACTAGACTATAAACTAGACTATAGACTAGATTATAGACTAGACTATAGACTAGATTATAGACTAGATTATAGACTAGACTATAGACTAGACTATAGACTAGACTATAGACTAGACTATAGACTAGATTATAGACTAGATTATAGACTAGACTATAGACTAGACTACAGACTAGACTATAGACTAGATTATAGACTAGACTATAGACTAGACTATAGACTAGATTATAGACTAGACTATGGACTAAACTATAGACTAGACTATAGACTATATTATAGACTAGACTATAGACAAGACTATTGACTAGACTATAGAATAGACTACAGACTAACTATAGAGCAGATTTTATCTATTTTAGGCAATAGATCAGACTGTAGACTAAACTATAGTGTAAACTATAGACCAGACTGTAGACTAAACTATAGACTAGACTAGTCTACAGACTAAACTATAAACTAAATAATAGACTAAACTATACACTACACTATAGACTAAACTATAGACTATACTATAGACTAAACTATGAACTAGACTAGAGTAAGCTATATATAGACCATGCAATACATCAGACTGTAGTCTAAACTATGGTGTAAACTGTAGACCATAGTGTTGACTATACTGTTGACTACTATAGACCAAATAACAGACTAAGCTATACACCACACTACAGACTGAACTATAGACTAGTCTATAGACCAAACTATATACTTGACTATAGACTAAACTAAACCATAGACTAGAATACAGACTAAAGTATAGACAAAACTATATACTAGACTATAGACTAAATTGTAGATTAGACTATAGACTAAATTATAGACTAACTACAAATTAAACTATAGACTGTACTATAGACCGGACATTGAACTAGACTATAGACCAGACTAGTCAATAGACTCGACTATAGACTTAACTATAGACTAAACTACAGACTAATCTATATATTCAACTATAGACATTGACCATAGGCTATACTATTGAAAAGACTATAGACTAAACTGTAGACTAGTGACTACATAATATATTGAACTATTGACTAGAGAATAGACTAAACTATAGATAACAGTGTTGACTAGACTACAAAGTAGACTAAACTACATATAGACCAGAGTATAGACTATACTATATACTAGACTATGTCTTGACTAGAATGTAGACTATAGACAGGACTATAGGCTAGACTGCAGCCCGTAGACCAGACTATGGAGTATTTAAACGAGAAAACTTTACTATTTCAGTTTTCTACTTACCCAATTCCATTTTACCGCTCTTACGTCTTCTACGATGTAAACAACAAGCGATTATTGAAGCAATTAAAATCATGGAAACAATTATAATGGCAGGCAGAATGATTGTAAACATATAATCATCGGAGAAAGTAGATTTCAGCAAAGGTTCATCGGTTTTACTTGGAACAAATTCACGATGAGTAACATCTGTTTGGACTACAAAAAAACAAAACAAATTTAGAAATTTTTCAAATAAATATTTCATAAATCTTACCATTACAGCTGCCCAAAGGAATAATTTGAATATTTGTAATATTCAATTCAGGACCCATAGCCTTTTTAACACGTTCACGCACCGAGTAATCATGGAACAAAACACTACGGAATGCTTCCATTTCATCTTCCGGACAACGATTATGCGATTTGTGTAAAGTAGTATTATAGAAACTAACAACAGTACCATCCGAATCGTGAAGAGTTGTCACCGAACGTATTTGTATATTTTGTGTGGAGGCATCACCGAACAAACTAGCCATACGTTCCACAAATTTACGCTGTAAATCGGCATTGAAATGTTCGTGTTTAATGGCTAAATATACTTTAGTGTATAAACTAAAGTCTCTCTTGGGAGCATGATTAACTTGCACCACCAAAGCATCGGTGGCTGTGAGACCACCAGCATCTTCAGCGACCAACATGTATTCTTCGGAACCGGCATCACCACTCTTGGGTATGCCATAGAATTCATCATTCTTAGAATCGAATTGCAACCAATGACGTGGACTAAGTTCTTTGTGTTCCTTTGTTTTCAAACTCAAGGTAAGTTCATTGTCGTTGGGATCAAAGAAAGTATCGCTGGGCACCTTGTAGACCAATAAATGACCTACAGTAGCAACAACACGATCCACTTGATTGCGTGGCACCGGAGGAGCATTCTTAACATTAAGTGTAGGTGTCTTGGGCTTAGCAGCGGCAGTTTTCTGACAAGGTCCTATCAATTGACCCGTTAAAGATTTAATACCCAATGTGGGTTGCACCAAATCACTGAGACGACTGACATCTAAACGTTTAACCAGATTATTCAACTCACGCTCGGGACACTCACTAGTAGGCAGGGTTTCATTGAAATACACCAAAGTGGCAATGTTGGGATCTTGAGGATTAGCACGTATCTCACGCACCACAATTGAATTAGTATTTGCATCTCCCAGGGTATTAGCAATAGCTGGAATATTGTAAATTAAAGAAATTAATAAGGAGTTTTTTTGTAAGGTTAGAAGTTTATCTACCGTTTATCAAGCTCATCTGCCAGTCTATATAGTGCATATTCTTTTCATTGATTTTAACCGAAATATTAATTTCATGATTAACTGTACGCACACCACGATGTTGTTGCACTGATATTTCTAGAGTTTCGGTTACGGATTCATTACCCGAATCGGTGGCTGTAAGGCGATATTGCCATTTCGAGACTGCATCATCTAAAGGTCTGTAAATATAAGAAAAGAAATATTGTTTAAATATCTATAATCTAGTCGGTAGTCTAGTCCATAGTATAGTTTTTAGTTGAGTCTTGTTTATAGTCCAGTCTATATTCTAATATATAGTCTAGTTTATAGTCTATAATGTGGACTATAATATAACCTATAGTCTAGTATATAGTCTAGTTTATAGTGTAATTTATAGTCTAATATATACTTTATTCTATAGTCTAGTCTATAGTGTACTCTATAATCTAGTCTATAGTCTAGTCTATAGTCTAGTCTATAGTCTAGTCTATAGTCTAGTCTATAGTCTAGTCTATAGTCTAGTCTATAGTCTAGTCTATAGTCTAGTCTATAGTCTAGTCTATAGTCTAGTCTATAGTCTAGTCTTTAGTCTAGTCTTTAGTCTAGTCTATAGTCTAATGTGGACTATAATCTAACCTATAGTCTAGTATATAGTCTGGTTTATAGTGTAATTTATAGTCTAATATATACTTTATTCTATAGTCTAGTCTATAGTCTAGTCTATAGTCCAGTCTATAGTCCAGTCTATAGTCTAGTCTATAGTCTAGTCTATAGTCTAGTCTATAGTCTAGTCTATAGTCTAGTCTATAGTCTAGTCTATAGTCTAGTCTATAGTCTAGTCTATAGTCTAGTCTATAGTCTAGTCTAGTCTAGTCTATAGTCTAGTCTATAGTCTAGTCTATAGTCTAGTCTATAGTCTAGTCTATAGTCTAGTCTATAGTCTAGTCTATAGTCTAGTCTATAGTCTAGTCTATAGTCTAGTCTATAGTCTAGTCTATAGTCTAGTCTATAGTCTAGTCTATAGTCTAGTCTATAGTCTAGTCTATAGTCTAGTCTATAGTCTAGTCTATAGTCTAGTCTATAGTCTAGTCTATAGTCTAGTCTATAGTCTAGTCTATAGTCTAGTCTATAGTCTAGTCTATAGTCTAGTCTATAGTCTAGTCTATAGTCTAGTCTATAGTCTAGTCTATAGTCTAGTCTATAGTCTAGTCTATAGTCTAGTCTATAGTCTAGTCTATAGTCTAGTCTATAGTCTAGTCTATAGTCTAGTCTATAGTCTAGTCTATAGTCTAGTCTATAGTCTAGTCTATAGTCTAGTCTAGTCTAGTCTATAGTCTAGTCTATAGTCTAGTCTATAGTCTAGTCTATAGTCTAGTCTATAGTCTAGTCTATAGTCTAGTCTATAGTCTAGTCTATAGTCTAGTCTATAGTCTAGTCTATAGTCTAGTCTATAGTCTAGTCTATAGTCTAGTCTATAGTCTAGTCTATAGTCTAGTCTATAGTCTAGTCTATAGTCTAGTCTATAGTCTAGTCTATAGTCTAGTCTATAGTCTAGTCTATAGTCTAGTCTATAGTTTAGTCTATAGTCTAGTCTAGTCTATAGTCTAGTCTATAGTCTAGTCTATAGTCTAGTCTATAGTCTAGTCTATAGTCTAGTCTATAGTCTAGTCTATAGTCTAGTCTATAGTCTAGTCTATAGTCTAGTCTATAGTCTAGTCTATAGTCTAGTCTATAGTCTAGTCTATAGTCTAGTCTATAGTCTAGTCTATAGTCTAGTCTATAGTCTAGTCTATAGTCTAGTCTAGTCTATAGTCTAGTCTATAGTCTAGTCTATAGTCTAGTCTATAGTCTAGTCTATAGTCTAGTCTATAGTCTAGTCTATAGTCTAGTCTATAGTCTAGTCTATAGTCTAGTCTATAGTCTAGTCTATAGTCTAGTCTATAGTCTAGTCTATAGTCTAGTCTATAGTCTAGTCTATAGTCTAGTCTATAGTCTAGTCTATAGTCTAGTCTAGTCTATAGTCTAGTCTATAGTCTAGTCTATAGTCTAGTCTATAGTCTAGTCTATAGTCTAGTCTATAGTCTAGTCTATAGTCTAGTCTATAGTCTAGTCTATAGTCTAGTCTATAGTCTAGTCTATAGTCTAGTCTATAGTCTAGTCTATAGTCTAGTCTATAGTCTAGTCTATAGTCTAGTCTATAGTCTAGTCTATAGTCTAGTCTATAGTCTAGTCTAGTCTATAGTCTAGTCTATAGTCTAGTCTATAGTCTAGTCTATAGTCTAGTCTATAGTCTAGTCTATAGTCTAGTCTATAGTCTAGTCTATAGTCTAGTCTATAGTCTAGTCTATAGTTAGTCTATAGTCTAGTCTATAGTCTAGTCTAGTCTAGTCTAGTCTATAGTCTAGTCTATAGTCTAGTCTATAGTCTAGTCTATAGTCTAGTCTATAGTCTAGTCTATAGTCTAGTCTATAGTCTAGTCTATAGTCTAGTCTATAGTCTAGTCTATAGTCTAGTCTATAGTCTAGTCTATAGTCTAGTCTATAGTCTAGTCTATAGTCTAGTCTATAGTCTAGTCTATAGTCTAGTCTATAGTCTAGTCTATAGTCTAGTCTATAGTCTAGTCTATAGTCTAGTCTATAGTCTAGTCTATAGTCTAGTCTATAATATATTCTATATTATAGGGTATAGTCTTGTATCTAGTCTAATCTTTAATCTAGTTTATAGTTTAAAATTAAAGTTGTTTCACTTACAATCCATAAATTTCCTTAGTCTCAGCGTTAAACTGCAACCAAGAGTTCGATTTCAATTCACGGCCTTCCTTATCGGTTAATTCCAAACGCAAATTCGACAAATCTTCATTATCGTAGAAAGTATCTTCGGGTACCGACAATTTGAAAGATTTACCCGAGGTAACAGCCAATTTCTGTAAACGTGACTTAATCATGGGTGGAGAATTTTCAATCTTTGGTTCAACATAGTCGGGTAAAGCAGTAGTAGAGCTAACAACTTCTGGTGTGGGGGGAGCAGGTGTAGTGGTAGCCTGAGTAGTGCTGATGGTAGTTGTAGGCGATTGCACAGTAGTAACAGAGACTGAAGCATTTGATTCATCAGTAGATTGAACAGTAGTGGTGGACTGTAATAGATAAAAAGTTGACATTTTAAAGATTTATTTTAATTTTTGTTTTCTTTATTTTCAACTTACAGATTTGCCGAGTACATCTTGACTATCCTCAGGTTCTACAGTGGTCTCATCCTATGGTTTATTATTAAGTTTTAGAGAGAGAAATGAAAAGAAAAAAATTTAATAAAAATTCTTTAAAGTTTGTTTTTATATATTTAAGAATTTCATGCTTAAGAGTTTTCATAAACTTCAATTATAGCTGGAAAAATATGTATATAGCAAAAAAAATTATTGAGTATATTAATATTTCATATTTCTTAGAAGTTAAAGGAAATATGTATTTGAGAGGAAAGAGTAGATAGTAATTAAATTAAGCATGCGCCCACTAAAAGCCAACATTTAGTACAAAAATGAAAATAAATAATTATAATTATTTATAATAAAACTTACAAAATTTGTTATGTATTTACAGTAGTAAGTAATTTTAATAACAAGTGTAAGGTGCAAAAAATAATTTTAAAATAAATTATAATTAAAAAAAATTGAAATAAATTTAAAAATTATACTTTTTTCATAGTTTTAAAATGAAGAAAAAAAAAATAGATTTAAATTTACTAAAATAAACGCTAACAAAAAAAAGATTTGTCTTCAATTTGATATTTCAGTTCATAACATTTTAAAATAAAACATGCTGAAGCATGCTTTTCTTTTAGCTTGATGAAAGCAAGTTTTAAATGTCATTTTACAGATTTTCAAAAAAAAATAGGTTTTGTTTGGAGGTACAGATTTTGGTTTTTTTTATAATTTCTGATTTTTTTTCTGACACATACAAAAAGGTTTAATGTGTGCCAAATGCATTGAGATTGGGTGTTAAATAGAAATTTTCACCTTTTTGCCATTAATATTGATTTCAATAACATTTTCATTTGGTAACTCAAGTATGGAGGATGATGTTGTTGTTGTTGTTGTTGGTGTTTGTAGTATTTCCAAAGATGGTGTTAACATAAAAGGTGCCATTGTTGTTGGTGTTGTCGTTGCTATTGCCAACATATCTAGCGAGTATGAGGAGGAGGATGTTGTTGATGCTGTTGCTAATGATGCCTCCATATTGGATGAAGTGGTTAATAATGTTGTTGCTTTTGTTTTAGCAATTTCCATAGAATTTTCATCAACATTATTATCGCCATTGTTATTATTATTATTATTGCTGGAATAATATTGATGACGATGATGCTGTTGGAACTCTAGTTGTTGTTGTTGTTCAGTTGTTATGGCTGTCATTTGTTGGCTTTTCACTGTTGTAACTGCTGTTATTGTCATTATGGTTGTTAACGGTTTCAATATCTCTTCATTATTGTTGATATTTGAAAAATCCTCTAGTTCTTCATGTTGTTTTTCATCTATTCCAGCTACAGCTATCACTTCATCGTCATCATTATTATGTTTATTATTGTTATAGTTGTAAGTCCTTTCGTTAGGCATTGAATTTGAACTCAATTCATACTATTTTGTTTTAAAATACACATCATACATGTTGATAGATTCATTGAAATACAGATTTTTTTGTTTTGTTTTGTTGTGTTGTATTGTATTTGGATTTTGGTTTTATTTATATTGTTACGAAATTGAATTTGCATTTAAACTAAACGGTTTTTAACGGCCAGTTCCCGAAATTTCTTAGCGACTAACATTTGGGTGGCATCACTAAGCGTTGAAGAGGTGTGTGTGTCTCCACTAAACATTGACTTACATCAGTAGAAGTATCTAGATGATGGAGCCAGAATAAACTGGAAATATAAAGAAGGTGATGCCCATGTATAAATAGCGGTGGCAATCACCAAATGAGTCAGTCTGTAATAAATCGTCATTGAGTAAAGTTAATAAAGTCAAGTGTGCTTTCGTGTGTTAAAGATAAAAAGACAGCCTTACAGTCTCCTATATAAGTTGTGTTATAAAAGTATTTGTGTATAAAACTGTGTAAATAAAGAGTTGTTGTAGTTTTTAACAAATTGACGCTTTTATTTGCAATAAGAAGAATCCAGTTTATTTCAAAAGGAAATAAACAAACGTTTTAAAAGGTAAAACGTAACAATATTTTGTTTTGCCACAGAGCAACATGAGTTTGTTTTTGGGTAAATTGAAAATCATTAAACGAAAAAGAATCGTAAAAATAATGATGACACAAAAACACAAAAGAAAGTTAAGCAGCAAATGTATCTAGATACATGTAAATTTGTTTGTGTATGTAAATCATATCATACATATGTAAATGACATTCATATACATGGTTACATGTATGTAATAGATACAAGTGTAAATTACTTTACATTTTTGTAAGAGTTATAGAAAACAAGGAATATTAGGAACTGGCTTGTGTAAGACAAAGGTGTTGAAGCAAAGGGGTATTGATAAAGGGGGGAGTTTTATGCATCAGGTGTTCATATACAATAACTTACACATGTTTTTTTAATATATATTTGTAATAAAGTCTTCAAAAAATGTATTTTTTTAGAATTTCTTACATCTATAGTTTCACAACCTATAAATAGTTGATTTAAATAAATAACTTTAACCGAAAACAGATTATATTAGAATTAGTCCATTATATTACCTATCTTCTATACAAACTTCTTCCTAAAACTGAATATTAAAGCTTATTAATGAATTTCATCCAATTCATGAATATTCCGAAATTGGAGCGATCCATTACAATAAATAGTTCCCATATAAAGATCACTTGCGGAAATCGCTTTAGTTTCACTAAATCCCTTCAAATTATTGATCTTAAGATAAAGTTAGTGCCAAATCGTTAAATTTATAACAATTGTTTCACAATAGGATTAATTTTTAGGCTGCCGAACATCAAAAACAGTTTTTTTAGTGTACGAATATCGTTATTCGATAGTTCCACCAAGTCATGCCCAAAACGAAGCAATTTTGATGGTCGACCATTTTTGGTTCATCTTCATTAAGTCAACTTCTTCGGGGAAGTCATTTAAAGAAAGATTTACTCTCTTAGCTTGCGGGCCTATTATACAGACCCTTCTCATTACAGCTACAATTAATCTTTACGCTGCCGATCTTAATAAACTGTTTACCCGGGGTTATATTTCGATGTCTTCTTATACAATGTAGAACTGAATTTAACTGTAGAGTTTATAAACGAATCTCTATTAGGAATATTGTTAATCGATTGATCCGACAAGTCAGGCAATGACTGACTGTTCAAAACTGAACATTTTGTATTCATAATTAAGCATGAAAAAGGCAAAGGACTGATTTTTCTTCATCCTTACTGTGACATCTTTAGTTATTAAGAGAAGGGTTTCTTCTCTTAGCTTAAGCATCTATTATAAAAAGCCCTCTCACCACAGCTACAATTAATCTTGATGCGACCGACTTCACCCGGAGTCACATCACGATGTGGCCACATTTAATGTCAAACGTAACAAAATCTATATTACCAATATCGTAGCTGACGGGCCAAAACTGATCAGTCTGACCTACAATGTAAAACATGGACAGAGAAAATGTTTGACAGTTTTCTCTTCGTTTTCATTGTGACAATTTCCTCAGAAGCCATTAAAAGGAACAATCAATCTTTTAACAAGCGCAGAAATTATATAAAGCCCTCCTATCACAACTAAGATTAGTCGTGGGGGTCTTATCAAGGACCTATGCCTATCATGAAGTATTCATGTCTGCCTTGATGTCTTCAAGTATGAACATCAGCTATGAGTAGATCCGTTGCGTGAACCTGATAGTAGGTTTACTACGGTTTCTGTCATTTCTTACTCATTCGGACATTCACCGTCCAAATGATGTTTGAGTAGGACCGTTGAGTACCCGCTGTTTATATGATTTAGAGAATAAGAAACGAACTCCGACTAATGTTTGAGTTTACTCTTCCTGGAGACCAAGAACTTTGGCCGCAACTTTATCCGAATGATCTAATACCCAGAGTCAAAAGACATTCGATATTCGCGAACAAGTTTTAATGTCGTTTAGACACAGGTAGATATTTGATATTAAGTTTACTTCGATTGCTGACATTCCTGACTCATTCGGATATTCTCTGACCAAATGATGTCTAAGTCAAAACGATATCTGAGTACTCGCTATTTATATGGTTTGCAAAATTTACAAACGAACTTCGTCTAAAGCGTGAATTTAATCTTTCTAGAGATTAAGAATATTGGCCTAAAACAGAGTAACTACAAGTTCATCATCTTGTCAAGCGATGTTCAACATTCGCAAACTAGTTTTAATGTCTTGTAGACACCATATAGGGGTTTCATAGTAACTTTATCACAGTTATTGGAATTACTGGAATTCATTCGGGAATTCCCTTTCCAAATAATGTCTGAGTAGACCTGTTGAGTACTAGTTATTTATATGAATAACATTATGAAACAAGAACTACAACTAATGCGTGAATTTACTCTTCCTGAAGACCAAGAAATTTTGAATGAACAAAGTAGCCAGAGTAACTATAAGTTTGTCATATTGTCAAGAGACATTCGATTTCGCGAACTTTGGCCTGAACTTTGTCAGAACAATCAGGTACCCAGATCACTTCCAAGTTTGACATTACTTAAAGAAACTTTCAACATTCTTGAATTAGTCGTAATGTCGTGTAGATTCCAAAGTATTTGATATAAGGACTCGGATATATAATTCCCGTTTTTAAAGTTGTCATTTCTTTGACTCGTTATTTGGGAAAGAGAGTGTGAACTTGACATAAATCCCTAAAATGATTACTTTAAAATTTAAGATTCTGTCCTAAATAGTGCAGTAGACAAAATTTAGTGACATGAACTGGGTTTATATAGACAATATTTTTAGGAATATAAACAGTGTTTCTCAAATTAGATGCGTGACCGATAAAATAAGACCAAAAACCGACAGCTCAAAGACTTGTTCGAACATGAGATGGACAATTCGGTGAACTAACAAATCGTTTTATATTAAAGTTCGTTAAGCTCTGGCGATCAAAGTTTCAAAAAATATATACATAGGTTAAAATAAACTTTGTATAAATTTTAGATTTTACATAACTATTATAATTTATAACATATGTTTGTTTATGTTTTAATTAATACCTATACGTAATATGTATAACTGTTATACAAAGTGTTATATATTTTGTAAATTAAACATAATACGCTATACATCAATGGAAACGTTTTGAGTAGAAATAAATGTAATAAAAACATTTTTCCAAAAAATAGAAGGACAGATAATAAATTTTTACAAAATTAAAGGACAATTACATAAAGAAATTATACACAATAGTAAGGATATAAAAATAGATTTTGTATTTTATACGAAATATGTATTTATTAAGGTAATACCAAAAAAAGAGGAAAGAAAAAACACACCAATTGTTTAAAAAAAAGGACAGGAGAAACGAAATAAGAAATAACACAAAGTAGTTAAGGAATTGAGGAAGTATAATAGTTTGAAGAACATAATTTGACAACAAATATTTAAGGAAAAAAAATATAACACAAATACAAAATAGTAGGCAAGAAAAAAAACAAGAAAACTGATTAAGTATTTTAATTAAAACGATTAAACAAAGTAATCAATGAAGAAGAAGAAACAACAACGCTTTTTTATTGGCGATTTAGTTTTTTGCGTTTTCTTTTTTATGAAATTTTAAAAAATTTAGCTAAAGGATTTTATTTTTTGCTTTTTATAAAACAAGACACACATTACCTTTTTCAAAACAGTTGACAACATGGTGGAGGAGGAGGAGGACGAAGACGACGATGATGTAATTGCTGAAGACGCAGTGTTAGAAGAGGAATCAAGTGGTGTTGTGGTGGTCGTAGTTGTATCGGTTAAAATAACAGGTGTTAAATGTGAATTGGTGATGGTGGTGGTGAATTCAGTAACAGAATGTTGATGATGTGTATCACTACTACCAAATGAAGACAAATGATGAGAGTGACCATGTGTGGTAGATGATGATGATGAAGATGATGATGGTGAGGATGCAGAGTTTAATATATCTAAATGATTGTCTTTATTGCTGTGGCTGCTGGTCAAGCTAAAAGGTGTAGTGCTGTCGCTTAAACTTTCTAAATTTTCTTGTACATTTACCCCCAGCGGCGTATTATGGCCGCCATTGGTAGTCAAGGAGCTTATGGTGGTAGAGGGTGTTAAAGAGTCCAAGACTTCTGCTACATTAAAGTCATTACTATTATTATCATCCACGTCCACATCATTGGCATTCTCGTAGACAGTATTTAAATTAAGATTTACGCTATTCTTAGCTGCCGTTTCTACTTCTTCAATGGGTTGCAAAACTTCCGCTAGTATATCGTCTTCGGTTTGATCTACTACTATATCTGGTATGTCTTCTAGATTCTTGGTATTTTCTATAGTTTTTGTTATAACCGATTCCAACTGGGAAACACTTTCCACAATTTCCTCATCTATATTGCCCTTCTTGTTTAAAAGCAAAAGATTCGAATCCGTTTTCTCAACTTCTTCCTCGTCATCTTCTTCTTCGTCATTGTCATTGGGATCGGTTTGTTTCATAGCAGTTATATCATCATTTATCTTGTTATGATCAATATTATCTATTATCGCATTGTTGTTGTTAATGATGTTGTCTTTTTCGTTTATTGTTACATCTAACTTGTTCGATGTGATTTCAGACTATATATATATATATAACCCAATATTTAATTAACACGATATCAAGTATAACCCACAATTTAACAAAATGTTTTGTTTGTGATTTTTATAGAATTTTTTACATGATGTTGTGACATTTGTTTTGATCGACCAGAAAAAAATATATATATAAATATAGAACAGGTGATTTAAATGGTGCATAATATTATGATTTAAGTTAAAAATGTTAAATGTTTAGGTTAATGTTTAATATTAATTATAAATAATAAATTAAATGTTAAATTAAATACAAACATAATAAAACCAATATAAATACAAATTAGTAACAGAATTAAGAACCCAATTTAATTGTTTTTTTGTTTATTAATAATCAGTTTGTTCAATTGTTAGAATAAAGAAATTTGTTAAAAAAAAGAGAGAGAAAGTATGAAAGAAAAGAAAGAAACAACATAGTTGATTTTTAATTCAATTTTAATACACAATTAAATATTTAACAAAGACTTTTTATATATAAAATATATTTTTATCCCAAATTTGTTTTCTTTTTTTAATAATAAAATATATGGTTAATAACAAATGAGTTAAATAAATTACAAGTGCAAATTGTATAGAAAATTTTAATTTTTTTTTTTTTTTAAGTAAAATAACCAATCATCAATTTAAAAACAAAATATATTATTTTTTTTTTTTGTAAATTTTAAAACCCATTAACATTTAGATTTTTTATAAATTTTTTTTTTTACCATTTTAGTTAAAATAAAATAATAATAAAAGTAACCAGTAAATTGAAAATAATTTAAATAAAAACTTACCGTTTCATCACCATGATGATGACGATGAGCATGTGTGGGAGTGGTGGTGGGATCACTGTAAGAGTAACAAAACATCAAGTTAATATCGTCTAGTATTAATCTTATACCAAATACTTACACATCATCGTTATCTTCTTCATAATCATAGTAATCATCATCTTCGTCATCATCACCGGAACCTTCTATTTGTCGACGGTTACGCACTGATCTGGATTTGTATTGTTTACGCCAGATGACCCACCAACCGAATTTCTCGCCTGTTATATTGTCTAAAGCACCATCTTTAACTTGTTGTCCAATTTGTTTGCTTATGGGTTCGGTTACTGTGAAATATGTAGAACCACAACCGATCTGAAAAAAGTTGAGATTTTAAAATTTATAAAATTTCATAAAACGAATTTTTTTTTTTTTAAATTCTAAAAATAAAAATAAATCATTCTACCATATATTCTAAACAACAGTATAATCTATATTTTTTGTTTATTTTAGTCTAGTCTATAGTCTAGTCTATAGTCTAGTCTATAGTCTAGTCTATAGTCTAGTCTATAGTCTAGTCTATAGTCTAGTCTATAGTCTAGTCTATAGTCTAGTCTATAGTCTAGTCTATAGTCTAGTCTATAGTCTAGTCTATAGTCTAGTCTATAGTCTAGTCTATAGTCTAGTCTATAGTCTAGTCTATAGTCTAGTCTAGTCTAGTCTATAGTCTAGTCTATAGTCTAGTCTATAGTCTAGTCTATAGTCTAGTCTATAGTCTAGTCTATAGTCTAGTCTATAGTCTAGTCTATAGTCTAGTCTATAGTCTAGTCTATAGTCTAGTCTATAGTCTAGTCTATAGTCTATAGTCTAGTCTATAGTCTAGTCTAGTCTATAGTCTAGTCTATAGTCTAGTCTATAGTCTAGTCTATAGTCTAGTCTATAGTCTAGTCTATAGTCTAGTCTATAGTCTAGTCTATAGTCTAGTCTATAGTCTAGTCTAGTCTAGTCTATAGTCTAGTCTATAGTCTAGTCTATAGTCTAGTCTATAGTCTAGTCTATAGTCTAGTCTATAGTCTAGTCTATAGTCTAGTCTATAGTCTAGTCTATAGTCTAGTCTATAGTCTAGTCTATAGTCTAGTCTATAGTCTAGTCTATAGTCTAGTCTATAGTCTAGTCTATAGTCTAGTCTATAGTCTAGTCTATAGTCTAGTCTATAGTCTAGTCTATAGTCTAGTCTATAGTCTAGTCTATAGTCTAGTCTATAGTCTAGTCTATAGTCTAGTCTATAGTCTAGTCTATAGTCTAGTCTATAGTCTAGTCTATAGTCTAGTCTATAGTCTAGTCTATAGTCTAGTCTATAGTCTAGTCTATAGTCTAGTCTATAGTCTAGTCTATAGTCTAGTCTATAGTCTAGTCTATAGTCTAGTCTATAGTCTAGTCTATAGTCTAGTCTATAGTCTAGTCTATAGTCTAGTCTATAGTCTAGTCTATAGTCTAGTCTATAGTCTAGTCTATAGTCTAGTCTATAGTCTAGTCTATAGTCTAGTCTATAGTCTAGTCTATAGTCTAGTCTATAGTCTAGTCTATAGTCTAGTCTATAGTCTAGTCTATAGTCTAGTCTATAGTCTAGTCTATAGTCTAGTCTATAGTCTAGTCTATAGTCTAGTCTATAGTCTAGTCTATAGTCTAGTCTATAGTCTAGTCTATAGTCTAGTCTATAGTCTAGTCTATAGTCTAGTCTATAGTCTAGTCTATAGTCTAGTCTATAGTCTAGTCTATAGTCTAGTCTATAGTCTAGTCTATAGTCTAGTCTATAGTCTAGTCTATAGTCTAGTCTATAGTCTAGTCTATAGTCTAGTCTATAGTCTAGTCTATAGTCTAGTCTATAGTCTAGTCTATAGTCTAGTCTATAGTCTAGTCTATAGTCTAGTCTAGTCTATAGTCTAGTCTATAGTCTAGTCTATAGTCTAGTCTATAGTCTAGTCTATAGTCTAGTCTATAGTCTAGTCTATAGTCTAGTCTATAGTCTAGTCTATAGTCTAGTCTATAGTCTAGTCTATAGTCTAGTCTATAGTCTAGTCTATAGTCTAGTCTATAGTCTAGTCTATAGTCTAGTCTATAGTCTAGTCTATAGTCTAGTCTATAGTCTAGTCTATAGTCTAGTCTATAGTCTAGTCTATAGTCTAGTCTATAGTCTAGTCTATAGTCTAGTCTAGTCTATAGTCTAGTCTATAGTCTAGTCTATAGTCTAGTCTATAGTCTAGTCTATAGTCTAGTCTATAGTCTAGTCTATAGTCAGTCTAGTCTATAGTCTAGTCTATAGTCTAGTCTATAGTCTAGTCTATAGTCTAGTCTATAGTCTAGTCTATAGTCTAGTCTATAGTCTAGTCTATAGTCTAGTCTATAGTCTAGTCTATAGTCTAGTCTATAGTCTAGTCTATAGTCTAGTCTATAGTCTAGTCTATAGTCTAGCTATAGTCTACTATAGTCATCTATAGTCTAGTCATATAGTCATAGTCTATAGTTGCTATAGTCTATACAGGTCTAATAGTCTTCTAATAGTCTATATTTTTATTTTATATCTAGTACACAGTCAGACATAGTATATGTCTATATTTCTAATTAAAATCGTACCTCGAAAAAACACTCATAACTCAAGCACCGTTTCGCCTGCTACGTATATTTGTTTTAATTTTTTTATTTTATTATATTGCCAACCATTCCTTTTACAAAATTTAAAACGATTTCTAACTAAATGTGTGTTATAACCTTTTATTTGATTAATAACTTCCTTTTCAATTTATTTCACAAAAACCACTTAATTAAACATCCGTTTTAAAACATTTACAAAAAGGCAAAACACAGTCAAGCGGGCACCCCTGGTTGTTGGGTTGGTGTGGGAAACCAGGATATCTATGCTATAAAAGTGTGCGTGTGCGTTATGCATAAAACAATAGTAGAGTGATTTTTACGAAACAAAAAGTATAAAATTTTTATATATTTTTATAAACAGAATATAAACTTACTATAAAATTAACACGTCCCAATTTGCGATTATTATTATTATGGCACTTATTATTTCCTTTTTTCAATGATTCCTTTTGCATTTCAAACAATTCATGTTTTGTTACACTTTCCATTGTAATAAATTCCTGTTGAGTAGAGAAAATAATTAAAACATCTGTTATAAAGAGGAGGAGAAGGAGGTGTTTGCTGATTGGTTGGTTGGTTGGTTCGAGGGCTTACCTTTGGTATGGCAAAGAATTGTGATAATTTTTCTAAAACTTTGGCCTTGCGACTGTCATTGAAATCGTGCCAATTGTAATTTTTCAATACTAAGGACAAAACAATTTCATTGTCATCATAACGACAGTGTGACAATTCCACAGCATAGGGGTCCTGTTCAGCATGATGATGATGCTGTTGCTGCTGATGATTATGATGATGTTGTTGAAAACTACTACTACTACTGCTGCTGCTGCTGGTATGATGATCAATTAATATGGGTTCATCCTTGGGTTCAAGCAAAGTAACCTTAAAATAAACACAAAAACATATTTAGCAATTATTATTATTTTATTATTAAGATATTTAAGTACCCTCTGTTTTCCCTCTGTATTTCCCTTTTACGAAATTATTTGATATAGTCATTAAAATGTTACAAAGTAAAATTCCTCTTCTATATAATGACATGATTAATGTTTTCCGTTTTTGGTTATTTATAATATTTTTTTTTTTTTGCTATTTAATTGTTTGAATAATTGTACTAAAGACAAACAGACTTAATGAAACATAAAGTGTGTCTGCCTCTCTCTCTCTCTCTGCTTGTCGGTGGAATCATAAAATGTTGAAATTTTGAAAAATGAAAATTTTTTAAACATTAATGAAAATACCAGAAAAATTGTAGTTTAATGTTTCTATTTATGTTTTATGTTTAAAAATATTAAAAATAAATAAAAACCACCCCTTTTCTTTCCAATTTTAAGACTCTCTAATGATTAATAGTTTTCAAGTGCTGTTAAGGAAAAACTAAATGTATCTGTTTTGTTTTTTAAAAACTCATCATCATTTCCATTTACTTATTCATCCTGCTCTTGGCTGTCTGCCACTCATATGGAACATGACATTTGCATAATGATTTTTATATGGAATTTCAAATAAAGTCACCTGCACTATATATCTTTGCTTATCTCAGTTTTATCTATTCGAAATAAAAACTATGTTTAAAGGAATTAAAACTTTAGAATAACAAAAAAAACTATTAAATTTAACAAAAATCTCATTCCTTTAAAACTCTGTCCAAAAAAATAAAAAAACACATTCACATGTTGTCTATTTGCACAACGTTTTGCATACTAATAAACTAACTCAAAGAGTCCTTATTTTCCTATTAGGTACTCTGTTGTCAAATGAAAATTCTCCATTTCAACCCCATAAAATATTAACAGATTTATACAGAAAATTGTTAATATTTCGTTTTGTGTTTTACTATTAAATTTATGACCTGTTATGCATAATTTATATTCTGTTTTAGAGCACAAAGTTAAAACTCATACAATAAATGAATTATAAATGTGAAATTGTACTAGAATTTATATGAAATTCAAATCCAATTTACGAAATATTTATGTTGGATAAATATTTATTTAACATTTCTGTTTAATTGCTAGAAATAATTGGGAATAAAATGTTATTAAAGAAGTAATTTATTGCATTTTTTAGGGCATAATTTTGTGAAAAATTGCAATTTCTTAATAAATTTTTAATTAAAATTAAATTTAAAGCCAACAACTAATTGTGGGTGAAAAAATGTGTTTTAGTGAAAAATAAACCTAATAGTAAAATTTTGAATTATAGGTGAAACATTTGAATTTTTGCGAAAATTTTATTTTTTTTTTTTTTTTTTTGTGAAAATATGAGTTTTGAGTAAAAAATTTAGTTTTAGTAAAAAATACAATTTTCAGTGGAAAATCAAATTTTAGTGAATAATCGAATTTATAGTGAATATTCTAATTTTTAGTCAAAATTTAATTTTTAGTGAAAAAGCGAATTTTTAGTGAAAAAATCGATTTTTTTGAAAATTTTAATTTGTAGTGAAAAATCGAATTTTTTGGTGAAAAATCGAATTTATAGCGAAAAATTGAATTTTTAGAGAAAAATCGAATTTTTTGTGAAAAATTTAATTTTTAATAAAAATCAAATTTTAGTGAAAAATCAAATTTTAGTGAAACATTGAATTTTTAGTGAAAAACCGAATTTTTAGTAAAAAATTTAACTTAGTAAAAAAATTTAATTTTTAGTGAAAAAGCGAATTTTTAGTGAAAAAATCGATTGTTTTGGAAATTTTAATTTGTAGTGAAAAATCGAATTTTTTGGTGAAAAATCCAACTTTTAGAGAAAAATCGAATTTTTTGTGAAAAATTTAATTTTTAGTGAAAAATTTAATTTTTAATGAAAAATCAAATTTTAGTGAAAAATCGAATTTTTAGTAAAAAATTTAACTTTAGTAAAAAATTGAATTTTTAGTAAAAAAAAAACAAATTTTTAGTGAAAATTTTAATTTTTAATATAAAATCGAATTTTTAGAGAAAAATTGACTTTTTATGAAAAAGTGGATTTTTGTGAAAATCACATTTTTATTGAATAATCGTACTTTGTAGTGAAAAGTAAAATATTTAGTAAAATTCGGACTTAAGCGATTGGATTTTTTAATAGCCAAACTATGAACTACACTAAAGAGTAAATACTAGACTATAGACAAGACTATGGACAAGACTATGGACAAGTCTATGGACAAGACTATGGACAAGACTATGGACAAGACTATAGACAATACTATAGACAATACTATAGACAAGACAACTTTTTCTCCTACCCATTACTAATTCTATAACAATCTACCAAATAAATTTTAATAATTTTTAACCAAATATTAAAATTCAACAAAATATTTTCTAATATAAAACTAACAAACAAGCGCCAATAATAAATAATAAAAACATTTTCATTTGTATTGTTAAACGAGTAATTCATAGACAAATTAGGCATTATGCCAATCAGCAAAACAAAATTAACATTTTTCCCAATTGAAAAACATATAAATTATGACAACCAAGGCAACGGAATATGAAAAATAATAAAAATCAACATTTTGCATAATTTAAAAGAGGCGCCTAAAACCTCTAAAAGCAGAAAATAATTACAATTTTCAAATAATACTACAAATGTACAACATGTCAAATAAACCGCCTAAAAGGTCATCATATAATTTTGACAACTACTCTAGTAGTACTAATCAAATGTTCTTAAGTGTAATAAAATAACAGAACCATAAATTTTCTAATTATTAATACTTCTAACATTGTGTAGTTAGTTACCTTTTTAAAAAACACAGCAGACCACCTGGGACGGATGTCTTGCTCAAATATGGTTATTTTGCTTTGCAGTTATTATATTCCCTTAAATTATTAAATAATTTAATTTTGCTGAATTGTTATTACATTTGTATTCCCTCCACATGTACGCTTGACTACTTTTTAAAGATAATTCTAATATTGATTACACATGTCCATTAGAAAAGCGATTATTTCTTTACATTTTTGTTTATATTTTTAAAACCAGTAATTTTTACTTCCTTTAAAGCTATTTTGGGTTATTGTAATTTTTTTCAATTACCTTTTTTGTTAAATATTTTTTTACAAAAAAAGTACTACTAGTTAGTTATTTTAAATTATTCATTATCAAGGTTAATTTGTTATAGTAAATGATATTCTGTTAAATTGAACTTTTGTTGTTTTAAAACAATAATACCTAAAGACCTAGTAATTTAGTAATTTACTAATCTAATGTCATGTCTTTACATTTTCTACACATGGTCAATGTCTATTAAATTATTTTATTAATGCAATTAAAATTTGTTATTTACTATTGAACTTTGGAACTTCCGTTTTTGGGGTTAGGTTTAATGTTTTGACTCGTAAAATATTTTCCTTATTAAGCTTTAAACTTTGGTTTATAACTTGACCTATCACAATTTTTACATTTTAATTACATTGTAATTTATATATTTATTCAGAAAATTAACAAATTGGAATTAATTGGTAAAAAAATTAAAAGCGATTATTAGTATAATCTAGTCTATAGTGTAGTTTACATTCTAGTCCATAGTTTATTGTAAACTATAATCTGGTCTAGTTTATAGTCTAGTCTATAGTAATGTCTACAATCTATGGTATAGTCTAGTTTATATTCTTGTCTATAGTCTTGTCTATAGTTTAGTTTATAGTCTAGCCTATAATTTATCTATAGTCCTTCTTATAGTCGTAGCTTTATTATTGGCTATAGTTCTAGTTCTGTAGTCTAGTATATAGTTTAGTCTATAGTCTATAATGTCTATAATTTCGTCTATAGTCTTGTCTATAGCATTATATTTATCTATAGTCGTGTCAAAAGTATTATTTATCATGAAAAAAAGGGAACTGAATGAATTATTTTTCAGTGTTCAGAAATTCAGTTTCCTGAACGTAATTCCTAAGAATCTTCCAATCAGTGTTACTTCCAAGATACTTGGATCTAACGGAACTAACTAGACTATATACTAGACTATAGACTAGACTATAGACTAGAATATAGACTAGACTATAGACTAGACTATAGACTAGACTATAGACTAGACTATAGACTAGACTATAGACTAGACTATAGACTAGACTATAGACTAGACTATAGACTAGACTATAGAATAGACTAGACTAGACTATAGACTAGACTATAGACTAGACTATAGACTAGACTATAGAGACTAGACTAGACTATAGACTAGACTATAGACTAGACTATAGACTAGACTATAGACTAGACTATAGACTAGACTATAGACTAGACTATAGACTAGACTATAGACTAGACTATAGACTAGACTATAGACTAGACTATAGACTAGACTATATGACTAGACTATAGACTAGACTATAGACTAGACTATAGACTAGACTATAGACTAGACTATAGACTAGACTATAGACTAGACTATAGACTAGACTATAGACTAGACTATAGACTAGACTATAGACTAGACTATAGACTAGACTATAGACGAGACTATAGACTAGACTATAGACTAGACTATAGACTAGACTATAGACTAGACTATAGACTAGACTATAGACTAGACTATAGACTAGACTATAGACTAGACTATAGACTAGACTATAGACCTAGACTATAGACTAGACTATAGACTAGACTATAGACTAGACTATAGACTAGACTATAGACTAGACTATAGACTAGACTATAGACTAGACTATAGACTGACGAGTAATAGACTATAGACTAGACTATGACTAGACTATAGACTAGACTATAGACTAGACTATAGACTAGACTATAGACTAGACTATAGACTAGACTATAGACTAGACTATAGCTAGACTAGACTATAGACTAGACTATAGACTAGACTATAGACTAGACTATAGACTAGACTATAGACTAGACTATAGACTAGACTATAGACTAGGACTATAGACTAGACTATAGACTAGACTATAGACTAGACTATAGACTAGACTATAGACTAGACTATAGACTAGACTATAGACTAGACTAGACTAGACTATAGACTAGACTATAGACTAGACTATAGACTAGACTATAGACTAGACTATAGACTAGACTATAGACTAGACTATAGACTAGACTATAGACTAGACTATAGACTAGACTATAGACTAGACTATAGACTAGACTATAGACTAGACTATAGACTAGACTATAGACTAGACTATAGACTAGACTATAGACTAGACTATAGACTAGACTATAGACTAGACTATAGACTAGACTATAGACTAGACTATAGACTAGACTATAGACTAGACTATAGACTAGACTATAGACTAGACTATAGACTAGACTATAGACTAGACTATAGACTAGACTATAGACTAGACTAGACTAGACTATAGACTAGACTATAGACTAGACTATAGACTAGACTATAGACTAGACTATAGACTAGACTATAGACTAGACTATAGACTAGACTATAGACTAGACTATAGACTAGACTATAGACTAGACTATAGACTAGACTATAGACTAGACTATAGACTAGACTATAGACTAGACTATAGACTAGACTATAGACTAGACTATAGACTAGACTATAGACTAGACTATAGACTAGACTATAGACTAGACTATAGACTAGACTATAGACTAGACTATAGACTAGACTATAGACTAGACTAGACTAGACTATAGACTAGACTATAGACTAGACTATAGACTAGACTATAGACTAGACTATAGACTAGACTATAGACTAGACTATAGACTAGACTATAGACTAGACTATAGACTAGACTATAGACTAGACTATAGACTAGACTATAGACTAGACTATAGACTAGACTATAGACTAGACTATAGACTAGACTATAGACTAGACTATAGACTAGACTATAGACTATACTAGACTAGACTATAACTAGACTAGACTAGACTAGACTAGACTAGACTATAGACTAGACTAGACTATAGCTAGACTATAGACTAGACTAGACTAGACTAGACTAGACTAGACTATAGACTAGACTAGACTATAGACTAGACTAGACTAGACTAGACTAGACTAGACTAGACTAGACTAGACTAGACTAGACTAGACTAGACTAGACTAGACTATAGACTAGACTAGACTATAGACTAGACTATAGACTAGACTATAGACTAGACTATAGACTAGACTATAGACTAGACTATAGACTAGACTATAGACTAGACTATAGACTAGACTATAGACTAGACTATAGACTAGACTATAGACTAGACTATAGACTAGACTATAGACTAGACTATAGACTAGACTATAGACTAGACTATAGACTAGACTATAGACTGGACTATAGACTAGACTATAGACGGACTATAGACTAGACTATAGACTAGACTATAGACTAGACTAGACTAGACTAGACTATAGACTAGACTACTATAGACTAGACTATAGACTAGACTATAGACTAGACTATAGACTAGACTATAGACTAGACTATAGACTAGACTATAGACTAGACTATAGACTAGACTATAGACTAGAGTATATACATACTATAGCTAGAGACTACAATAGACTAGATTACAGCCTGGTGCAGAGTATAAAGTGAACGAGAAGCCAGACAGACCTATAGCTAAGGAAATTCAAACGAAATTGTTTGCACTCTACCCAAGAAATTATTCATAACTAATAAATTTATTTATTAATTTAGGAAACAGCAACAAAAATATAACTTCAAACAGCGTGAAACAAAACAATTGAATTCAATTAAAAACGTTCATTTGTTTAGACTATACAACTAATAATGAATTTAATAAATTAAAATAAAAATAAACAGCAAAAACCAAAATGGAAAACAACTAACCGACAGTTTGCAGTAAAATTGTCTTTAGCACTAAAAAAAAAAAATCAAGGAAAATATCAACAAAAATCACGTTCTCCCGGTTCTGCTTGGCCGCATAAAGCAAAAGTTTTATTAAAATATACACAATAACTAATGATCATTAACTGATCATTAATAATGATTATGATGATGATCGTTTTCATAGTTGTCTTCTTCAATGATGTCTGGCTGATCGTAGCAGCAGCAGCACCAGTTTCATAAGAAGAAAACAAAGCATAAACAAAAATTGTTTATGGAAACAAAAGACCAGCATGCTGCACCAGTTGCAGCAGGCCATCAACCAAGAACAGCTCACATGATGATTTTAAATGACTTTAAAAGGCATTTGGAAAAAGCCGGCTACAAACAAGGGAATAACAATGAAAGCAACAACATCGACAATATCAGCAGTTGCAAGATCAATATTGCAAAACAACAACAAATAATGTCAAACGTTTAAATTGAATGAAAAATCAATGAATGGTGGGTTATTGATAAAAGAAAGAATGTGTAACTTGAACTCCTTCACTCTTTTGGTTAGAGTTGAACAAAAGTCGAAGTATAAGTAAGAGAATGGGGGGAAAAAAAGATCAGAAAGAAATCTCTGTTATAGGGGAAAGCAATAAATTTTAATATAATACAGATTATCAGTAAAAATAAGATGAAAGATGTTAAATTTTTGATCAAAATTAAATATTTGATAAAATAACTCTATGATTTTAATATTTTCGATGTAACTGTAACCATTATACAATCTGTACGATCATATACAATTTATATGTGTATGTCGATCTTTTAACATAAAATTTCGGAGTGATTTTCCGAAGATCCCAGATATTTTAGGGAACAAATTATACGATGCCTGTCTAACTTTCCGAAGACCCTAGATATCTTATGGTTTCTTGAGATGTTTTCGATGACTTGAATGTAGACATGGAA
This sequence comes from Lucilia sericata, assembly GCF_015586225.1. NCBI lineage: Eukaryota > Metazoa > Arthropoda > Insecta > Diptera > Calliphoridae > Lucilia > Lucilia sericata. The sequence goes on from NW_023994811.1 coordinate 211,062, forward strand.
GTCGTGTGAATAATGGTCTTCTATCCGATTTCTTTTTATTTCTCTGTACATAGAGAAAGAGAGAATATGTTTTTAAAAAGTAAACTTTTCGAAGACCCCCGATATCTTAAGAGATACATTGAGATGTCTTCGATTATTCTATCAGATAATTTCTCAGTATATAGAGAAAGGGAATATGTCTTTAAAAGTAAGCTTTCCGAAACGCCAGATCCGACTCCTTAATGTGAGTAATTTTCCTCTATCCATATGTCTTTCAAAATAAGATATTCGAGGGTTCCGATAAGATATTCCGAAGAGCCCTGATATCTTAAGGTTTCATGAGATGTCTTGAATATGGACATCGAAGTCGCGAGCAATGTTCTTTTATCCATATGTCTGTAAAAATAAAGTATCCCAGGGCACCAGATATTTATAAAGTAAACATTCGGAAGACTTAAGGTTCCTTGAAATGTCTTGTATATAGACATCGAAGTAGTGAGTAATATTCTTCTATTACTTTTCTGTCAAAATAATGTATACGAGGGCACCTGATATTTATAAAGTTAACTTTCGAAAGCCCCAGATATCTTAAGATTCCTTGAGATGTCTTGAATATAGACATTGAAATCGTACTTCTATCCATATGTCTATCAAAATAAAGTATCCCAGGGCACCAGATATTTATAATGCAAACTATCCGAAGACCCCAGATATCTTGGTTTCATGATTTGTCTTGAATATAGGCATTGAAGTTGTGTGTAATATTCTTGTATCCATATGTCTGTGAAAATAAAGTATCCGAGAGTATCAGATATTTAGATTGCAAACTTTCCGATGACCCCATATATCTTAAAGTTAAAACCTTGTTTATTAAAATTGATCAGAAAATAGCAGAAATGGCAAAACAACTTTTCAAAAATCCCAGTTATACGAGAGGACCAATTCTTAAGTATTAATAGCCATGTCTAACCATATATCATCAATCAATCAATATTTCGAGGATTCCAGATAACGTATGGATCGAAATTATGTATAAATCTATAAGACACATGTTTGAGATGTTTCCTATCAAAAATCAACAAAATCGAAACATAAAAGGAAGATATACAATCGATTAGTCATGATAACCTAGACATATGGATCCATAATTTATTATATACCCAACTCTAAAGTCTGTAATAAGTATATAGGAAATATGTATATCAAATGAAAGGTATCTTAAAGGCCTTTCCTTTACTGAGAAAGTCGTTTTGTAGAATTCATTAATTGGAGATATTATTCTTCTGGGAAGTATTTCTATAAGAATTCCCTTCTATAAATAGGTAAAAAAAAGGGACTGTATGTATTATGTTTATAGACAATATGTACATCAAATGAGAGGTGTTTTCAAGACCTTTCCTTTCTTGAGGATATCAAGAAACTCATTAAACGGATTTCTAATTAAACTATATTTATATAAAAAAGTATTAAATATCCGAAAAAAAGTATACAATAACTAGCGGCTACCGTCTTAATTCAACTATGGATTAGATTGAATCTTCAGATTTTAATTAGTTCAGTGAAAAAAGTAAAGCATGACGGAAATATATATTTAAAGATAACAAACTCTAAGGGGATTTTTTTGAAAAATAAAAACATTGACAATACAAACTTGTTAGTAAAATATACACAAACATATTTACTATATAGAATAATATATATAACCAAAACTACAACAACAAAGCAAAGTATTGTTTATATAAAAACAACAACCTAAACATATTTGTTCCCTAAGAAGAAGTAAAAACCGTATAAACGTATTGTTACACAAACTGACTGAGAAAAGGGACTGAGAAAACATGTATAAACCTCTATGTATGCAGTTATACAAACATACTTTATGTGGATGCAACTAAGATGCACGTTTACGCCTGTATCTGACTTATTTGTCTTGATTTCTCTTTTTCTTAGTTGGATATTGTATTTTGTGTTTTCATTTCTTTTATGTATTTCGAGAAAAGTCAACACAAGGTGCATTTTTTTTTTGGGGTAGATTTGTTGTAAATTGCGGTAAAATAGTTATAAAAAAGCAACAACAACGACTATTATTACAAAGCAACTACTTACAACAACATCATAATCATCATTTTCTTCATACATGTTTAGCAGACTTTGCTAAAGATCGAGCGTGGCGACCCTTTTTAGAGGAAAAATATTTTTCAAATATGATTCTTCTATCATGTTGCATGCATATACATATAGATGATTGATGATGCGTGCTGTTTGTTGTTCTTATTCGTTTTTCTAACTCAAATCATTTACATCATCATGTCATAGTTAGCTGCATACTCTATGAAAAATAAATGAGAAAAATAAAAGAATAAGAAATATATTTGATGATTTTTACTACAAATTAAATGGCTTTTGGAAGAGGCATACGAGCAGCATAATCATCAGCAAACGAAATATGTAGAGCATCAGAAGCCTGCCTGCCTGCATACAAATGTAATCAACCTCATCAAAAAAACATTAATGATAATTAACCCTCGAAGGACTGTGAGATAAAAAGAAAATAAAATTTACTTATCTCTACAGTGTTTTCATGTTGCTTTGAATAAATTGTGTCAGAAAGATTTTCCTTATTATCAACAATTCTTTTAATAAAAAAAAAATCGCGAATATTTCAGGAATTCAAATTCCTTCCCAAAAAACGTTGTTTAGGGGAATAAATCATTTTTCTTGGGCCCTTCTACTAATAGTTTGAATAGTTTGAAATGATGTCAGAAAGATTTTCTTTAATCTCAAACAATTTGTAATAAAAAAATTCGCGAATATTTCTGGAACTGCAATATATTTTGAAATTTATACTGAATCTTAACAATTTTTAAAAATGTGTCATTATGTTCTCCTTAATTTAACAATATGTTGAATAATTCGCGAATATTACATGAATTTTTTCCTTCAAAATATAAAACTTAATTCACAAATAATCTTTTATTCGAAATTTCAATTTCAGCATAAAAAAGTAATTTAAAGGAATATCCTTTGCTATGGAAGGAAGATTTTCTTTATTCTCAAAATTTGTTTAATATAAAATTCGCGAATATTTCAGGAATTACAATTCCAGTATAATTTTAAGAAGAAACTTTTTCCTTTGGACCTCATTGAATAGTTTAAACTGATTTTAAAAGTTTTTCTTTATTCTAAAACAATTTGTAGTAAAGAAATTCTCGAATTTCTCACGATCCTCATTCTGAATAAGTATACTACATCACTTATTCCTTTATATGTCTTCCAGCTAGAAACTAATTAACTTCGATAATCTCCCAAACAACTGCCCTTAATCTTCCCTTTCTACCATTTAAGGGTTAAAAACAATCAACACGATCACAAACAAATAATAATAGTTGTGTTTTGTTGCTAACGTTCAAAGGCAATTTCATATAAATTTAAAATTTATAAACGTTAGGAGTTAACGTGTAAAATTATACAAGTTAATTTTAACGTCGATAAAAGTGCTACCAATTCAAAAATAAAAATACAAATATTAATGTGTTTATGTCAAACAATAAAAAAATATTTTAAAATAAAATTTAAATCAAAAAAAATATCAAATAAAAAAACCTTTTTTAAGAAAATGTAAATAATTTTAAGATTTAGCAGATTTCTTCTGTGGAGTGATGCCAAGTCAGGTAATGTTCGTTTTGTTGCTAACTTTAAGCGTTAACACTCATTGATAGCAACAAAACACAACTAATATTGCATGACTAAAACTCAAAAAAAAAAATTCTTCAGAAAATATTTAGTAACTCAACAAGTATTCTTTCTATTCCTAAAACTAAAACCAAAAATGAAAAGAAAATCAACTTTCTGTATCTTTTGCGGTATGCTGTAATAAAAGATAAAACAATACTTTATGACTTTAGAAAGAAAAGATAAGCTTAGGAAGAATCTAAAAGAACAAAACAGCAAAACTAAAACGTTTTAAACAAAAGAGAAAATTGTTAAAAAAAAATAAACAAAAATGAGAGATTAAAGATCATTGGCGGTTTGGTTTCATCTTGTTGAAACCAAAGTAATCTAAGGTTTATTCTTAAGCAAGTGTTAAACAAATTAAAAGAAATAGTTAAATATTCTGGGAAACATGGAGTAGAAATCAAGCCGCAAGGCTACTAAAAAGATTTTAAAATTGGGAGAAAAAATCTGTCAGATTTAAAGAATTTTTGCTTAAGACTGGATATTTTCTAGACATCTGTTAGGACTGACTGCTTAACTCAAGACATATCAATTACTTTTCTTTCTCATATCTCGCCAGAAGCTATTCCAGAATAACAGCTCGGTAAATGAATATTAGTTGTTAAATGAGATTTCAGGGTCTTAAAGATCAAGAGCCTAATAAATAGACTATTCTATATACTACACCATGTCATAGTCAAAAATATAATCCATACACCAGTCATTAGGGTCGTCCTTGGACTAATCAGCAGACCAATCTATAAACTAGTCAACAGACTAGTCCCTAGACTAGACAATAAACAAGTTCATAGACCCGTATATATAATAGTCTATAGACTAGTCAATAAACTAGTCCTTAGGCTAGTGAATAGACTAGTCCATAGACTAGTTCACAGACTAGTTCATAGACTAATCAATAGTCTATTGTCCATACACTAGTCACTAGACTATTCCATAGACTAGACAATAGGGTACTTCATAGACTAATCAATAGACTTGTCCATAAACTAGTCAATAGACTAGTCCATAGGCAAGTCAATGTACTAGTTCGTAGACTAGAATAATCAAAGGCCTATACAATAGACTAGTCCATAGACCAGTCCATAGACTAGTCCATAGACTACTCCATTGACTAGTCCATAGACTAGTCCATTGACTAGTCCATAGACTAGTTCATAGACCAGTTAATAGACTAGTTCATAGACTAGTTCATAGACTAGTTCATAGACTAGTTCATAGACTAGTTCATAGACTAGTTCATAGACTAGTTCATAGACTAGTTCATAGACTAGTTCATAGACTAGTTCATAGACTAGTTCATAGAATAATTTATAGACTAGTCCATCAAAGTTCATAGACTAGAATAATCAAAGGCCTACACAATGGACTAGTCCATAGACCAGTCCATAAACTAGTCCATGGACTAGTTCATAGACTAGTTTATAGACTAGTTCATAGACTAGTTCATAGACTAGTTCATAGATTAGTTCATAGACTAGTTCATAGACTAGTTCATTGACTAGTTCATAGACTAGTTCATAGACTAGTCCATAGACTAGCTTATAAACTAGTTTATAGACTAGTCCATAGTATAATTCATAGACTAGTTCATAGACTAGTCCATAGAAAAGTTCATAAACTAGTTTATAGACCAGTCATTAGTCTAGTTCATAGACTAGTCCATAGTCTAGTTCATAGACTAATTCACAGACCAGTCCATAGACTAGTTCGTAGACTAGTTCATAGACTAAGTAGTTCATAGACTAGTTTATATACCAGTCCATAGTCGTTCATAGCCTAGTTCATAGACTAGTCCATAGACTAGTTCATAGACTAGTTCATAGACTAGTTCATAGACTAGTTCATAGACTAGTTCATAGACTAGTTCATAGACTAGTTCATAGACTAGTTCATAGACTAGTTCATAGACCAGTTTATAGACTAGTTCATAGACCAGTTTATAGACTAGTCCATAGACTATCCATAGATTAGTTCATAGACTAGTTCAATAGTGTATTGTTCATAGACTAATCTTGTCCATAACTAGTCCCTATACAAATTAATAGACAAATTAATCAAAAGCCTACACAATGGACTACTTAATAGACTAGTCCTTTAACTAACTAAACAATACCATATCTTCATCAAAATGTCCCCCCAAAAATGAATTGTTCACCCAAAAAGAAACATTAATAAAAACTTGAAAAAAAATTTCACTCACCTGTGAATCATTGAAATTAAAATCTCTTTCGGCATTACTGCTGTCAGAGTGTAGAACCAATAGTAAAGCCAATAGCACTAAAGGAAATGTGCAACACCAATAACGCCTTCTCGCCGTTGACAACGTCGTCACCTTGTGCGCTTTCTGCTTATCCAAATGTGTTAAAAATTTTGGCAACATCTTGCAGATGTTTTTTATAAAACTTAAGACTTTTTTAATTGTATAATGTTTTTATGTATTAAAATGACTTGTGCTTAAAAAAACTAACTAATTGTTTTCGTTCGTAAATGATTTTTGTCTATAAAAAAAAGCAAAAAATGCAAATTTTTTTCTCTCTCTAGAAGCAAATTTAATTTTGAATTCGTAATTTTTGTTAATGCAGCTTCTACTCTACAGCTACAGCGGCTGGCTAAATACGATGATTAAATTTTAATAAATTCCAAAGTTACTTCATCTGTAAAGAGACAAGTTGGGAAAAAGAAAACATGAGTTTAAAAGAAAAACTTGTTATCAAACGAGTTAATTTACTAATAATTATTTAAAATTATGAATACTTAATTGCAGTTGTAATATATTATAAGACAGTTTTGTGGGTAAATTAGAAAATCCCAAAAAGTAAAAGTAAAAATGTCACTAAAAGTTTTATTTTTTTCCAAATTTCCGTTACGCTCTTATTAAAAGGCGTCTTTTAATTAGATTTTAAAAGAATGATAAACGCCTTAACAAACATTTTTTTTGGGGTATCATTATAATTAGTTGTTACAAATTAGTGTTTTGAAGTTATTTTTTTCTACAGTTGTCTTATCTTAGGAAGCAAAAGTTTGAAGAAGGTAAGTGGTACTTAATTTATTTTTATCTAAACTTTAGGGTTTATATATAGTTTTGTTGTTTTATTTTTTGGTTAAAAGCTTATCTAGTATTTTTTTTTCGGTAATATAGGTCAATGTTTTTTAAATATTTATTTAAAAAATTTTGTTTATAAAGAAAATTTTATGCACTTTTTTAACTAAATATAACCATTGTCTGAGTATTACTTTGCAGAAAAGAAAAAAAGCTTTTTATTTTGAATTTAAAAATCTGTTAAAAACCGAATTCACTCTCAGATTTTCCTAACACATCAGGTTTTCGAGTTATCTTAGTCTAAAGTTGGAATAATCCTTAATTTAGCATCATATTCGAGACACTATGGACAGCAAGAGAAAATTTTATTTAGAAAATTTGTTATGGCATCTGAAAGTCCTTGCTTTTATCTTTAATATGAAGGTTTAACCTCTGGTATATCTTGCTTTTTCCTTGAGATATCTTAATCTAAACTTTGAATCAAATATAAATTTCACAAAAGTGAAGTTTGTGTCGAAAATTTCAACAAATAGAAGATGTAATGCTGTTTTAGAGGTAATACTTTTAAATTGAAGTCCATAGATAGGTCCGTAAGACGTTATAATGTCTCGAATATAAGGAAAGGAGTTTTAGATCTAGAAATTCTAATGTCAGAATTGAATTCAGTTCAGCTCAAATCTTTAGAAAAGTATGCAGTGACCTCTGGGTTTAAAATCAAGCGATTATCTGTGATTATCACATAATATCCTAACTTGGTGAGCTTTTTAAGTCTAGACTTAATGATCTACTGGAGTGTTTCTCAAGGCCTTATTAGTCATTATATCAGGGGATAATTTACAAGAAACTGTTTTCGAAAACGAACGATTAATTCCAATCTATAGAGATTTAGATCAATATCTTATGTGGTAATTTGGCTCCTGAAGATTGATTGAAACATTCGAGGAATTTCATTTAATGAGGTAAACAATCTTTAGAATCTGCAATATTTACTCCAATAGCCCGATTTGTTCTTCTTGCTCTTCCTCCCTCTCTCTCTCTCTCTTTTTCATTTAAAATAATTAAAACTAGACAGAAGGGAATTATGATAGTATTAGTTCTTTACTGATAGTAGTTATATCGGAATCATTTGCAAGAAACTGTTTTCGTAAACGATCGAAATCTCCACTCAAATTCTATTAAAGTTGTATGTCGTAATTGGCTTCTGAAGACTGATTGAAGAAATATTCGAAGAATTTGTTCTAATATTTAAAACATATTAAGAAACTACAATATTTCCTCTAATTGACAGATTTATTTTGTTTTTCGCTCTTCCTCGCTCTCTTTATTTCATTTTCTCTATCTCTTGCATTCATTCATAATTTAATCTAGAGAGAAGGAAATTGTCATAGAACAAGTTCTTCGAAGATAATAAACGAGTTATAAGACCTAAAAGGAGCATGTACAAACCTAGTGGTCGAATAAAGCTAACTGTAGATATACAATCTGATATGATCTCAACTACGGAACTTAATTACAGTGGTAACTGGTCTTTTAGGCTTTATACCAGAGATTCAATCTTCCAGGAAACGACTTTTGTAGAAGTTGTAAAGACAAAGAAGATATCACTATCTCTGTCACTGCTCGGCTCCAAGCTACTTTCTGCAAGAGTTAAAAAGATTGAATATGAAATCTTTTAGAGATTAGTGAGACAGACTCTACGATCATGCACAGACCTAGGAAAAAAATTAAGCTAACTGTAAAATGACAAAGATCAGTAGCAGATATACAATGGGCTATGATCACTAGCCTTGTTAAATTTCTTCTGATCTCAGCTGCGGAACATAATTACAGTGATTACTCACCACTAGCCCCTTTTAGGTTTTATGCTAGAAGATTCAAACATCCAAGATACGAGTTTTGAGAAGGGGTTGTCACTATCTCTGTCACTGCTCGGCTCTAAGCAACTTTCCGCACGAGTTAAAGAGATTGATTATAAAATCTTTTAGAAATTAGTGGGACAGACCCTACGACCTTGCACAAACCTATTGTCGAATGAGAATGTAGAATAGCAAAGATCAGTAGCCGATATACAATCTGCTATGATCACTAGCATCGTTAAATTTCTCCTGATCTCAGCTGCGGAACATAATTAAAGTGGTTACTCGGCACTAGCCTTTTAGGCATTATGCCAGAAGATTCAAGCTTCCAAGAAACGACTTTTGCAGAAGCTGCCAAGACGAAGAGGATGTAACTCTCTTTCTCTTCACAGCTCGATTGATAATGAAATCTTAAAATTAAAATTTAGAGCATGCATAAACCAGGTTTTGAAATGTGTCTAAGCCTAGAATGACAAAGATCATGTGGCTGATATGCGGTCTTTCACGATATCTTGCCTTGTTAAATTATCCAAAATCTCAAAAACGGAATATTTATAATTACAGCCTCTGTCGCTTCAGCCCAAAAGTTCAAATGCAGCTAACTGCAGAATGGCAAAGATCAGTAGTCTTGTTAAAGATCTTTCAATCTCAGTTGCGAAACATAATTAAAGTGGTTGCAGGTCACCGGCCTTTTAGGCTTATGTCAGAAGATCTACCCAAAAACGACTTTGCCAAAAGCTGTCAAGACAAAGATGACGAAGAGGATGTTACTCTCTTTCTCTGTCACTGCTCGGCTCTAGTGGGCTAGATAGCAACTTTCTGTACGTTTTAATGAATTTATCCGATGTGAACATCCGAAATGAGAAACTCTTTTAAACGAGTGACAAACTAGTGAGGATGGGATCTAAAGGGATTAATATGCTGAACCCCTGTGTGTCCCCAGTACAGGCACAACCTGCTGAAATATCCTAACCTAGACACCCAGTTAAAGCCTCAATGATAAATTAACCAGATTTAAAGCTATTTACACCAGTGAAAATGATTTAAAACTATAGCTGATAGGACCCTCATAGGACCAGAAACATTAATAAGGTACAAAGTTGATCTTGAAATTGACACTTTTGGGACAAGCGATCTTAACAATATGTTGATCTCGCGATGTCACGTTCCCACGACAATTGGATCTTCGCTCCGAAACGACCCGAGTCATACTCGGCCAAAGATTGTCAACACAGCGACAGCTGTATCAACCGAAAGTTGTTTCCTCAAAGAAAGAACTATCGGTCACAGTCGAACTGTTACAACAACAAGAAATATTGATCTAGCAATAACGAATTAGAATTTTATTTTTTACTATTCCAATTCACTGCTTCTAGAAGTAATTTTAATGTCATTTTTTCGATTCCTATTCACTGCTTCTAAAGTCATGCCTTAGAAGTAATTTTGATGTTTTCTTTTTTTGGAAAAGATTTGGAAGTATGTATTAAGAATTCCTCTTTGGAAGTCTTTTAAAAGAATTAGACATTTCCTTATTTACTATTACAATTCACTGCTTCTAAAGCCATTCCCTAGAAGTAATGTTGAAGTCCTTTTTTCGATTCTTATGCACTGATTCTAAAGTAATGCTCTGC